>NW_015150692.1:256459-275552 GCF_000732505.1 Cyprinodon variegatus
TGATTTAACAGGAAGCCAATGAAGAGAAGCTAGGATAGGCGAGATATGATCTCTCTTTTTAATTTTTTTTTTGCCCTTATAATTTACATGTCCTTTGGTCTATACCACATATTGTAAAATCAAGTATTTATAGATTTTTTTTATGTAAAGTTAAAACAGTTACCCTTAAAAAGTTTTTTTTTTTATCATTTAATATTTTTTTTCTACATACTACTGTATTTCTAGTGGTTAACATTTCTTTGTCCAACTGTTGCAAACTTTGATCAGACGTTAGGGGATCATTTGGGTGGGAGCACAAAAACTTTCTTGTAAACTAAGGGAGGGCCCAGTAAGAAAAGTTTGGGATCCACTTAGGCCCGTTGCAACAGGGCACGCAAACCAAGAATTGCCTAGGGCCCCGAGCTGGGCAAGGGGCCCTTATAAACTGCATCTAGCATATTGACTAGGCGCCATTGTTCCCATTGTGCCCAATACCAAAACACGTCTTAACATGGAAAACTCCAGTACCTAAGGAAAAAGCTGCTCAGAAATATATATATATATATATAATTTTTTTATGTTTCAGATGAAAAACTTATTGTCTTGTATTTTTTATTCACATTCATATTCATATGAATGTGAATAATTAAAAATTCATATTAAAAATTCATATTAAATGAATGTTTTTAGGTTTACAAACTTGTTTTTTGAGGTATTTTCACAGAATTCACAGAATATGATTATAAGCAAAACCTTTTCAGGAAACTTATGAAGTACATTAAATATCAGAAGATTTAAAAAAAGAACACTAATGGACTCTACCACCAAACTGATTATGGGTTGTCTTTGGGTCTTTCAGCAGCAAAGTGTTCCAAAAAATGTAACCAAATCATCATGAAAAATATCTAAAAAGAAACGCTCTCTCTTTATTTCTGTACTCCAACCTTGTGAAATGTTATTAAAGAAGATTTTAAAAAATTTGCCTAAATCTGGGTTATTATAATTTTAACATTAAAGAGGCATTATGAAGTTTTCTAATAATACTGCCACCTGTGGCCAAAACACAGAACTGCAGCACTCTTCTTTTCATTCTCGTAACTCACATTCGTACTCCGCAAGGTTTGTTATTTCTTTTTTTCACCTTACTTGGAGTTGCAATTGGTGTCTGGGTTGAGCTGGATGATGGTCGCCTCTGAGTATCCAAAAAATCTGCCTTGAATATAACACTAGGTTGGACCTCTTCAGCATGGATGCGCTTAAGGTCACATCGGCCGGACAGCGTGGAAACTTCTGACCCCAAGTAAATGAAGGAAAGGCTATAAGCTTAGCATCAGTGGTGAACTATTGAGGTGTCAGTCTGCTCATCAATTTATGTTTAATTCATAAATGGTCTGTTTTAAAGGTATTTTTCAGTAAAAACTTACATAATGTCTCTTTAACCACTTATCATCCACCTCATTCTGGGTAATCCTCGCCTATTTTGCATACCCAAATGCAGAGATGGGAAGTAACGAAGTACAAATACTTTGTTACTGTACTCAAGTAGATTTTTCTGATATTTTTACTTTACTTTACTACTTATTTTTATGGCGACTTTTTACTTCTACTCCTTACATTTTTACACAAATATCTGTACTTTCTACTCCTTACATTTTAAAAAATTGTCTCGTTACTTTAGTTTTGAATCATTTCAATGGAGTTACCGTTATTATTTTTCACGTCATTAATACCAAATTCAATCTAATTGGATGGGAATCTACGTTGCATTTGACGCACCACTACAAGATGAATCGACATATTCGGCGGTATTCATTGGCGGCAAATCATTGCAGCTTGGTGGCGGTGGCGTTAGCATAGTAGCATGGACGACGAGATGATTGAAAATGAACACAACGGAGATCTAGTCCTATTGGCAGACATCCATTTAAAATGTAGGCAACGGCATGAAAAAAGTGGTTTCTACTTTTACTTTTATACTTTAAGTAAAATTACAAGCCTGTACTTTGTTACTTTTACTTGAGTAAAGAAGTTTAATCAGTACTTCCACTTTTACCAGAGTATTTTTTAACACAAGTATCTGTACTTTTACTCAAGTACGGAAAGTGAGTACTTTTGCCATCTCTGCCCAAATGGAAAAGCAAATAACTTAGGAACTGTAAGCCCAAGTTACATGTGCAATACATAATTTGAAAGCTAACACTCTAGTTTCCTAATATATAAATTAAAATTGGGTGAGTCGAACACAGACCAGCCTGGATTAGTTCAAACATGACTCAGAGTTGTTGTTTTTTATTCTCGGAATTGATGGGTCTTTTTTGAACAGCAGTAATACAGACATTCTTTATAAAAGGCAGGTTTTATTGTATTATATTTGTTCTACATCATGTCAACCACACATGCAGAACATTTCAGACCTCTAGCTATAACAGTTCCAGAGCTGTGGGGTATGGAACTTTTGATGTCAGCTTGGAGTTGCGCGCAATGGCTCCACCTGCTGGTAAAAATTTTACCGGTGGAATTTAATGCATTCTGATTCATTAGCCCCACTTAAGGTCCACTGGGTCGCTGGCAACCCGGTGGACCTTTAGTGGGGATAATTGGGGGTTAATTGTGCCACTGACTAAATCTAACAAGAGGATTTTCTAAGGTTTACTGTTTCTAAAGTATGCAGCCACAATAAAAGATAGATTACGTTTAAGGCTTTGGACATATCTTATCATTGTGGTGGTACTTTAAACACAGATAGAAAATGGGAAAAAGTAGGTGAAATGAGGCCAGTGACACACAGGGCCCTCTGGCACCTGCTGATGCACAGCTCCGACCAAATTAGGACCATCTCTCAACCCACTGAACATAATCCAGCGGCGCTCCGGTGGCCAAGAATCCTGTGTACATACATTAGTATGTTTGCAGTGCAGCTGCTGCTGCCTGCATCCATAATTAAGCACAACACCTACTGTAACCATCAACAGGAAAATAATTGGCTCATGGAGATGTTGGTGGAACAGGGCAGTGGAGGTGAGCGTTGCAAACTTTTCAAGAAAGAGAAGAATTGGAAAGAAGAAAGCCATTTAGATGCTAATGCTGTCCTCAGCGCTTCGGCTGCCTCGTTGCATGCCTCACCCTCTTCACTCCAATGGGCTCTTTGCTGGCAATCCAATCGCAATGTGTACACAATAAACAAACAGCAGTAGGGTTAAAGTCTTTTCACAGGCATCTTTTTAACATGCCTTTTGAACGAGCAGAAGTCAGTTGTTGTATAACTTTAAAAGTACCTCAGGCAAGTCTGCACATTGCTTCTCGTCCTCTTTTTCACCACTTTGTCATCTTGTGTTTGTTTCCTAGGCGACAGAGTGGGCACCGGACGAAGAAACCAGGAAGTCATGTCAGAGCAAAGGCAAAACAGAGGTAACCTCCATCACGCCCCCAATTACAGCACTTTGAGTCAGTACAGATCGGCGCACAGTGAAGCCATTTTGATATCTTCTGCCTCGGTGCTTGTTAGTCTCTTGGGAAAGCTCTGAACAGGAGCAATATTTCAGAACCTTCAATCAAAAGTTGCTCTTGTTTGCTCCATAAGGGAGAGCTCAGGCTGCAGGGGAGGGAAATGGGAATAAACACACCCATGGGGATTTATTGGGACTCTTAGAAAGGACATCCTTTGGAGAAATGTCTGTGAACAGCTGCTGAGTTCAATTGTCTCTTTCATATGAATTTGCAGGAACTGATTGCAAAATCATATTTATCTCCCACAGAGACCACAGGGTGAAGACTGAAGTCAAATGCGCAAAACTATTTTCTTTACTGTAATTACCTCACTTCTCAGCAGCAAGGACCTGTAAATCAATGCCACACTTTTGTTCGAGAAGATTTGATTCTTTGTGCAGAAACACGTATTTGACTTCAAGCCTTTGTCAATGCCACAAATAAGCTGCCATTTTCTTCCAAACTGGCGTTCATATTTCTCTACAATAGATCTCCAAGTGAAAGCTGCAGACACGGCGGGGCAATTTAGCACCAGAAAACTTGCTCCATTGTTCTCCTTAGTAATTTGTTCTACAGTATGCAGGAAACAAAATACAGATTTTAGCCTGCTGTTACATTTTACAAGCTTTCATTTTTTATCTTTTTTTTTTTACAGATGGAATGCCAGAACTACATCAGAGTCCTGCTGGTGAACAAGACTGAGGTTATGACCTGTGGCACTAATGCTTTCCAGCCACTATGTATCACCAGAGAGGTAGAGTCAGGAAATAATTTATATGAAATCATTGACATCACTTTTTTCTCCTTCCTATTTCTAATCAGGTTTCGATGTTTGTCTTCTCATCTTTGCTTTTCTTTGAAGGTGGGAAACATCAGCAGAGTGCTGGAGCGTGTGAACGGTGTGGCGCGTTGCCCGTACGACCCTCGTCACAACTCCACGGCCGTGGTAACAGAAAGCGGAGAGCTTTACGCTGCCACTGTCATCGACTTCTCAGGACGCGACCCGGTCATTTACAGGAGTCTTGGCGGCATGCCTCCGCTGCGCACAGCCCAGTACAACTCCAAATGGCTCAATGGTAATACAACACAACACTGAGAAGTTAAGAGTACTATATAAGTGCCTTGCAAAAGTCCTTATATAAACTTATATGAGAAAAAAACAAAGAAGTGGAGAATTATGAAGGGTAGGAAATGGATAAACTGTTTTGATCATTTCATTTACAATTATCTCCAGTCTAACAGGCATGTATTTTCTTGCCTTTTTATTTCATATATCTAAACTAGCACTACAAATTACAAAAGTCATCCTAAAAAACATAGTTCAAACAACATAAAGGAAGGAAAAAAAAACATAATGTAAGCTTTGATGGTCTCAGGAAGCTCTTTTCAATCCATATAATGAAGAAGGAAAAAATGTTTGCTAGTGGCCGCATCATGCTTTGGAAATACTTTCCTTTATAGCTGACATGGAAGGGAAACTGGTTAGTGATAGAGCTTAATGCAATGTTATCTTAAAAAATTTATTTTGTTATAATCCAGTAATTGGTGTTGGTCTGTCAGATTAAATTTACTACACTGAATCTCCAACTTAAATTAATTTTCTTCAATTGGTTAGAAGTAATTAAATGTACTTAGCTCAACTTAATTTATTCACCTTGGCAAGTTATAATCTAAATAAAATAATTTGGACCAACTTGATTCAATTATATGTTACCAATAGCAGCAGTTTCTTGAGGCTAAACTGAAAGTCCCTTCAGGGTCCTTCGTTTTTTGCGGTTCTCCTCGTTATCTACCTGTGCTATACTAATGGAGGGCTCCTGTTCGAGTGCTCAACCACAAGTAAGGGGATTCATTTTGTTATTATTATCTTTTGGCTGTGTAAAAAAAGAGTCAATTCAGCAAGTTTACTAAGTTAAGCGAGGGCCTACATTTCAGAACAGGAGATTGCATTAGATGCGGAGCTAAATCAGCACCCTGAGGGAGCTTTCTGTTTAGCCCGTTTCCTTTTTCAGAGGAGATATTGACTTTTCAAGATATGAATTTGCTAACCTGACTCCGCCAGATGGATTTGCTCCGCATATCCATCTGGAAACCTTCCGCTGAAGTAATTTTGGGAAGGGGCGAAAAAACTGGTTAGCTGATTGGCTTATGTTGGTGATAGACGGGCCAAATAAACCAATCAGATCAACGAAGCATATGACGTACTAACAACGACGAAAACACAACCACAAGCCAGGCTACTCTTGCCGAAACCGGGAGAAGAGCAAAAACATCTTTTCCTCTGAGAAAAGCCTCCAGAGCAGTGTTTTGCTCTTCTTTCAGTGAAGAAATACTCTGTAATTCCGATAAAACTTGCTCGATAGCCACGCTAACGCTAGTTTCATCGGCTGAAGCCGCCATGTTCTTTAGACTGAACTGTCGCGCTTCTCGTTGCGTTACACCTCAACCCACCTCAAAGTTTGGTGAACGGCTCCAAATTTTCTTCAACGGAGAGTCTCCAGACTGATTAGCGAGTGAAATCTTGAAGATCGCGAGATCAGGATGGTCTCACGAGGCTATGAATTTGCAGCATTTGAAATTTCAATGCCAGTTCTCACATTGTCCATGCAAGTTGTCAGTGATTTAGCTCCATTTTTTTAGAGTGTTGTTGTAACCTGATTAAATTTTAAAAACCATCTGAACACTTTTGCAACGTGCTGTAAAAGATTTTTTGGGTTTTGTCCCAGATAACTATATTTGTGTTCTAAATTCTAATATTCTTTTAATCATTGCTTATTTAACAAGATACCCCACAGAGATAAACTGGATGTGCTGATTTTTTGTTAGACCTCAGAGCATTGGGTCAAACCTTAGAATTGTTCATTGTGAAATAAGAACATTACAGTTTTAAATTTATGGGAATTCTGCTGAAATTTTGAGGAAATTGCAAAGTGCTCTGCTGATGCCAGTATTTCACAGACCTAATGTGTTATGATTGTTTAATGCTCCTAAGAGAACTGTGATCTATGCAGACATATCTTCTGACCTTTTCTAAAGCCTGTTGGATTGTCCACAAAAGCTGTTTCAACCAGTCTGAAAATTCCTGCTATTTCCTTAAACATTTTCACTGGCGTCTTTGGAGCAGCATATGAGCCAAGTCAACACTTTCTCCTCCAGAAGAAGTTGTATGTTGTTACAGCTGAGGTAGACCTGTCCAGCAGGGATATTTGGAATGAATTAGAGAGGCTGTATTGGTGGAGACTTGTATGTGGAACAGGAATCAGTGGGATTTATGAAGTGGAAGGAAGGTGGAATGCTGTTTATCCTACAGGGCTTAGTGTCAATAATCTACCTGCTGCTGACACTGGTTCTTTTCCTGGGAACACACTGCTGCAGATTCACCCTGAACCTGTCAGAAATGTAGATATATCTTCAACTGAATTTCATTTTTCCAAATTCAAGACCATGAAAAATACATTTTTCATTGTCATTTCAGTATTTTTGAAATACCTCATATTTTGGAATTGTAAGTGTGTACGCTGTCCTTGTAGCATACAGAAACAGTATAGAATGGTCTAAGTGTGTTTTGCAGTGTAAGATTTCTTTGTTTTTTTCTATAAGGAGAGGATTTAGGTGGAGTGGGGTGTTGATTATGGGATTCTCAGATACAAGGCACAACAATTACAGTATCTGGGGGGAAAAATGATGGCAGTTGGAGCAAAGGGACGGATTGAGCTTAAATACCTAAACCTGTTCTAGGATAGATTGGTTGGGATCACTGCAAATATAATATTTAGGAAGGGACATCCTTTTCTGTTCTGTTGTTTAGTTAAACAGGGAAGGATTTGCAATTAAATGTTCGATATGCAAATAATTATACTTTTTTTCTCTAAAGTTTAAAAAACATGAGGAAATCTTGAGTCTTTAAAGTCTTGATCCTCTTAACAAACCTTGGTTCTCCTCTTCCTTGGCTGTCCAGTCTAAAAGATTTTTTATTTTTAGGAGAAGTGTAGTTTTATAAGTGAAGGAGACTAATAAAAGCTGAATGAGATGGCTTTAGTGTGCTTATCAGAGAGGATGGATGGCAACGTCTGATGCAGAGATGTGGAATCACCGAGTGGTATAATTATTCCTCACCCCACGGAGAGGGTGAAATTACAGCAAACAGCATGCATCACACCATGCAGGGCCTCTGCCTGTGTATGCACGCAGGTGTGTGCTTGTCACCGAGTACTTAGACAGTAGGCAGCAGGAGCAGCTTGTGGGCTGCAGCTGTATGTGTGTCCTTTAAAAACCACACACACAAGCAAAAAAAAAAAAAAGTATGCGAAATGAGGCGAGACAGAGAAAGATGAGTAACAAAGTAGATCAGCATAATCACAGCTGGCTACGCAGACAGTCAAGCACATATCGGTCGTCATTCGAGTGTTCAAGCCTGTTTTGCTTCGTGGCTGCTTCTGGTAGGGTTATGGAGTTGAGCTCCCAGTGGATTTTAAGGTGTGAATGAAAATCTTATTTCCAGCTCTAATCTCTCTGGTTCAGAAGACCCAGAGGATTAGAAGTCAAAGATATCCTGGATCTAATCTATTCTCCCTTATTAGATTAGCAGGCTGCCAGGTGTTGACCGACTGTTTTCCATCATACATCTGAATGTCAAAGAAAAGTTTGGAGTCTGGAGTCAAGAATCTAAACAATGTGTGGCTTTGGCAGCGCTGGTATGGAGAGTTAAAAAGACTTACTATAAATCAGTGGCGATTTTTTATTGAATACTAAGGAGGCTAAACCTCCCCTGTAAATTTTGTAAATTTACAGGGGAGGTTTAGCCTCCCTCACTAAATAGAACTCGTTGTTGGTAAAATATGCATTTTCAAACTCCATAAATGTTGTTATTAAACTGCATTAAATATACGTATCTCCTCTCCGCTCTGGAGCAGCAGGACGCTGCCTGTCAGCCTCTAAAAGAAATCCCTATTAAGGTTTGAGCCTCCATCTATTGAGGTAAGCAGGGAGAAAGTAGAGCCCTGATTGGACAAAACGCCAAAATACGTCACTTCAAGTGAGGCTAAACCTCTTAGGGGGTCTATGGAGCAGGATGGGTCATGAAGCTGGCTGCTCGATGCTGATTGGCAAACATACTTAATGATTTTTGACTGACAGTGGCCAGACAGGGATAAGGTCTTATTCAGTAGTCGAGAGGAACAGTTGTCATTTAGTCAGAACAGTCGTCTTGTGCTGAACTCTTGCCGTGGGTTCTGGAGTTTATTATTTCATAACAGCTATTTTCTCAGAGTTGTAGTGATGTGTTTTACGGTTTCAACATTTGTTAATGCAATAAGTGACATTTGGATTTATTTACTTTACTAAGCCTCCTCTGTTTCAAAGAGCAGCAGTCACCACTGCAATGAATTAATCTTTTACTGCAGCAGAATAATCACACATTTCAAAACTAGAGAACTCAAACCTTTTATTTCAGTGTGGGAAGAACGCAGATGAAAAAAGTTATTAACACCTCACAGATTTCAGCCACTTTAAGAATTATAAGATCTATCAGAGAGATGGATCTAGGAACAGTTTCCACAAGTACCCGAGCCCAACTCATTGCAGTGCTTTTTTTTCCCAGGTTTTCAGGAGCTTTGGCAGGTACACTGAATAATATATTAGCTTTGGGTAAAATAAAAAGTGTTTTGCTGCTTCACTCTATTTAACTTTGCCATGGTTTTGCTTTTCTTTAGGGTAAGTTCACTGCCTACAAAGGCCTAGAGTTGTAATGTATCATGGGAATCTGCATATAGTGAGAGAAGTACTAGCAGAAAATATCACAATGTAGGTTAGATTAGATTAGATTAGATTAGATTAGATTAGATTAGATTAGATGAGCTTTATTGATCTCACAGCGGAGAAATTCACTTGTCACATATTGGCATAGAAGTCAAAGAAGGTGCAAACAAGGAGGAAAAAGGTGCATTAAGAATAAACAATAAACAATATATATACAGTATATCAAGATAAATAAGGATTAAGGTGCAAGTGTACATGTATTGCACACAATGAAAAACAAAATAAAAATAAGAGATTAAGAAATAAAAATAAAAATATGTACAATCCAGATGGCTTATATACAGGTGGATTTACTTTTACGTTAAAGTGTAGTAGGTAATTATTGCACATTCAGCATATTACACAGAATATTGCCCAGTCAATAAATAAAAAACTACAATATAGCTGTACAGTGGTTTCTGTGGTAAAGCTATCAGTTGAAGTTTCAGTTACAAGCACATAGCATGCTGGGAAGAGTCACTGTTCAAGAATCCTGTTAGATGCTTGTATTGAAGAATATTAACATGTCCAAACAATCTCGTGCTGAAGTGTCAAAAACATAGCAATGTAATACTAGAGCTATTTGTTGTTATGGCTCCATCATCTTCTGTTCTAGGAAAAACAAAATACACAGCTGCACTAGCAACACAGATAAAGTAAAACTTTCACCTGACAAAAGCACTGAAGTCTAATCCCAAAAGAGTATAGAAAGTTCCATGTTTGTTTGTGAGCACAAATAGGTTATTTACGGCTATTACTTCCTATTACTTTGTTCATATTAATCAAGTATAACTTCCAAAACCTGCTGCATCTGAGCTACTATGACTTCTAAGAAAAAAATCAGGTGCAAAATGATTATGCCAATTCAACACGACGTGGTCTATCTATGTCGGACTATCAAGTTAGTAATGCAGCCTACTGCCATGTAACATAATTTTAACATTTTCTTTTTTTTTCCTCCAGCAGAGGATATTAAGCAAAATGCCATAAGGATATTTTATTTAAAAATGCCCCCTTATAGGTTGATAATATACCTTATAGCTAAAGAGACTGGGTGATACTCATTTAAGCAGAGTTTTATTGAAAATCTTTGTTTTTACAGTACTTTGTTTAAAAATGCCAAGTATTGGAGAAGTATTAAAGCTGGGGGGTGGTGCAGCCCCCTTAAAACACCAGACGTCATTTAGACGTTGGTTTTTAGGCTAAATCTTTTCAGTCTGTCATAGTCTTGATATAGTCCAGAAATAGATGTTGAAAACCGGTCTGTGTTTGGTTCATCTTGTCCCACATTAATCCAATAATTGATGTTGAAAAAACTTTGCAAACCCAGTTTTCAGCCTCCTTTTGAACGATCTGGAAATTATTGCTTTTCTACTTTCACTTTTCAACCAAATGTACACGTCGTTCGGACATTAATCGTGTCTTCTTTTCAATGTCTTCTCAACCAATTTGAGCTTGGTGGGAGGGGCTAAGCACGTGACCCACTCTACCCTATTGTGCTGCTTTTTTCTCTAGCTCTAATGGTCAGCCTAGCTACACACCAGAGCAGGAATTAGGTACATAAAATACCTGGATATTTGTAAAGATGTGTTCTTAAAGAAAGCTCTACGTCAAAATGTACCGTTGAAAAAAAAAAAATAACATTATATGCGGGGTTACAGTAGGCATCTGGAGGTGAAGTTTTCTATAAGTAAAATGTCTTCTAGAAAAATCCACGTCCAGTTGCGTAAGCTGAATTTTTCAAGCTTGACCATAACCTGGATGACTGAGAATCTTCATAGATATTATAATTACAGTAATCATTTGATATTGATATACTTGTATTAGGTACGAACAGAAAAGAGGTTTAAGTAACCCATCATATTTGCACCCATACACCTTCACTATTCTGATGCAGATCATATCAATGCCCTTTGTATACACATTGGTAGGAAAAAAAAAAAAAAAAAAACTAAAGACCTAACTCAGGTTTGGCTCATTAAATCCACATTCATCTCCTTTTTTACTCAGCTAATAAAGCCATCAGAGAAATGCAGTGTTTCATTTGGCCTTTAGCCTCAGGGAAAGAATAACTGATGCTTTTGAACAACCTCTGTTGCGGTAACTACATGTTTGCTAAAACTAATTAACCCAGTGCAAACTACAATAGTCTCAATTAAGCTGTGGTGTTGTAGATATAGTTACTGAATGATTACTTTGACTGCTTTGTCTGCCGATGATAAATCTACTCAGATTGTTTTGCTTTCTGTGACACGTTTCCTTGTCATTATTTAGAACACAAACTGAGAACAAACTGATTAGGACATTCACTTCATTAAACCTAAACTGGATAAGTTGATTAGATTACCTGCTAAATTAGCCAGTGCTGCTTAAAGACGCCTGCTCCACATTTCTGCAGACTAATCAGAGAAGGAGAGAGAATTATAAAACTTGATTACAGCTTCAAAAATTTGCATCCCTCCTGCAGCTGATTATGTTTTTCTTTTTTTTTTTTTTCCCACACCACAAGTGGTTTTAATCAGCATCGCAGTCAGAAACGGGGAGGTGAATGGAATTATGCGGCCGCTGCCCTCCGGACATCAGGGTTTTTGGTTCCTCCTGCTCAATTTCAGGGCTTTATTTTAAACATAATGTCTTGCTTGCCCCGAGGGCACCTTCTATCGTAGTAGTTAACAGGATTCCCTCTCTGAGAGGCAAACTGTGTTGCAATATCAGCATTGTTATTTCGGTGTATCTATCCATGTATGTGTGCAAATTAGGATCAAATTATTTCCATTTTTGTTTGTGCTGCTGTATATGTGTCTGAGTGGGATATCACTTACAATAAATAGGTCCCAGTGGTGAACTGAAGCAACACTAAAGCTGAGTAGTCTTTTCTTTTTTAATCATTTGTGCTCTGGGCTGTGAGACAGATGAAAACAGAACAGAACAAAACAAATCTTGGGTGTTGGAAACCACCATCAGCTCAGTGTCAAAACAGCAGTGCAGTTTTTTCCATTATGGAGAGCTCCTTTTTTCATACATTTTTTGCAGGGAAGTTCTGCTGTCTTCTGCCTCACAAAGTGCAATGTGATAGCAGCAGGATATTATCTTTATTCCATATCTTGAAAAACGGCTAAAAAAAAAAACCTCTTGAATAGATCAATACTTGGTAGCACAAGGTTTTAAAATGTAAACGAAAATGATACATGGTTTAAAATAAGTTTTAATAGCCCCCTTTTTATCTAATACCCCTAAAATTCAATTTCATATGATATTTTTTTTTATTTAAATGTCACCTTATATAAAATTCACCCATTCATGTCCATATTTCTCCAGCAGGGTTGTGAGAAGACAGCTTTATCTGATGCCAATTGGAGGCAGGTTGAATTAAACCCACCCATTTCTAATTCTATCTTACTATATGCAGCTGTTGCAAATGCCTCAGAAATTTAATCAGAAAGCATTGTAAAAAAAAAATGGAATCTTGAAGCCCAATTATTTCTTAATAATTTCTCAAAAACAGCATCATGACAACCGAGGAATGCAGCTGACAATTCAGGAATAAAGTTGTGAAAAAGCTGGCTGTAAAAGAATGTGCAAGCTGTAAAAATCTAATAAAGCACTGTACATGCAACTGTGACAAATCAGAAACACTACGGCTCACATGCAAACCTGTTAAGACATTGCAATTCCCCTAAACTCAAAGGCGGAACAAAGAGAGCACAGATAAATGAAGCAGTCATGAGGAGACCTATGGATGTGCTACAGGATCCACAAATCAGGTTGGGGAAGATATCGACAGGACAGCTTTTATATGCATATTCCACAAATCTGTCATTTATGAAAGAATACAAAGGGCAAAGCCTTTGTAGCCATAAATCCATAGGAAGCCTCCTTGGCAGTTTACCAAAGCCAGTGCAGGGACACAGCAAATATGTGTGGAATATGTACTCTGCTCAAAAGAAATATAGGGAACACTTAAACAACACAATATAACTTCAATCAAATCAAATTAGGAAGAAATACTGATAGACAACCAATTTCACTTGGTGCTGTGTAGATACTGTAGAATAGAATAATGTAAAAACTAGACACTCATTAAAGGAGTGGTTCTGCAGATGGGAATGACAGACCACTTCGCAGTACCTTTGCTTTCTGGCTGATGTTTTGGTCACTTTTGAATGTTGGTGATGCTTTCACACTCATGGTAACAAGAGAAGGACTTTGCAACCGACACAAGTGGTTCAGGAAGTGCAGCTCATCCACGATGACACATCAATGCGACCTGAGACAAAAAGGTTCGCTGTGTCTGTCAGCATAGTTTCCGGAAGCTGAAGGTGCTATCAGGAGACAGGCCAGTACACCAGGAGATGTGGAGGAGGCCACAGAAGGGCACCAATCCAACAGCAGGACCACTGCCTTCACCTTTGTGCAAGGAGCAACAGGAGGAGCACTGCCAGAGCCCTGCACAATGACCTACAACAGGCTACAAATGTGCATTAATCTGCATAAAACGGTTGAAAAACCGACTCCATGAGGATGGTATGAGAGCCTGAAGTCCACAGATAGGGGTGGTGCTTACAACCCACCATCGTGCAGGATGCCTGGTATTTGCCAGACAATACCAAGATTGGCGAATTTGCCACTGGCACCCTGTGTTTTTCACAGACGAAAGCAGATCCATACTGGGCACATGTGACAGGAGACACTGTAGAGAGCAATCTGCAGTCTGCAACATCCTTCAGATGTTTGTTTTGGCATAGAGTAATGGTGTGGAGTGGTATTTCTGTAGAGAGCCACACAGCTCTCAAAGTGCTCGCCAGAGGTAGACTGCCGAGATGAGATCAGGATGTAATCATGAGACCATTTGCTGCTGCTTCTGGCTCTGGGTTCCTCCTAATGCAGGACAATGCTAGACCTCATATGGCTGGAGTGTGTCAGCAGCTTCTGCAAGATGAAGACATTGAATCTATGTACTGCCCGCCCATTCCCAAGACCTGAATCAAATTGAGCACATCTGAGACATCATGTCTTGATCCATCCATCAACGTCACTTTGCAGCACAGACTGTCCAGGAGTTGGTGGATGCTTTAGTCCAGATCGAGGAGGCGATCCCTTAGGAGACCATCCACCACCTCATCTGGAGCATGTGGCTTTGTGACTGTTGAATTTTGCTAAGTACCTACATTTGCATATCCTCCACTGCTCATTATACTTCCATTATATCATCAGAAAATATAAGGCACACACGCTCAAAAAAGTTTGCATTTCATGTCTGCTGAATTGCAGAATGAAATTACTCTGAACTCTGTATGAAGATCTGCTCTGTTCTCACCTTTTCAAGATCAGTCCCTCTATGTGGTGGAAAACTAAACACAAGCTATCCCCCAAGTTAAACATGGTGGTGGTACCGTTATGGGATGGTTTTCTTCTGCAGGGATAGTTACCTGGTTAAAAATGATGAGTTGATGGATCTAAAGACGAGGAAATCATAGAAGAAAACTTGTTAGAGACTGAACTGAAAAGGAGTTTCACTCTCCAGCATAAACTGAATACAAAGTACAGTTATATTTCAGATTTGTATCACTGGAACTATAATCCAATTATCAATTTCACAATTATACTTGAACCTTGTGGCTGTAATCTGACAAAAAAATGAAGGTTCAAGCCTGATAAGTACATTTTAGAAGTACATTTTTTTACATAACAGCACCATTCTCTAACACCCTTTGAGGAGACAGCCTTTTGGCTTCTCCTAAAACTTTCAGATGAATCTTCTGAAAACAATCCATTGAAAACGTATGCATGAGCCTTGGAAAAAAAAAAAAAAACTTTGGTAATTGTGACATAACGAGAAGAAGCTTCAACTTTTAGGGGTCTCATTCTATTTTCAGATTTTGTCAATCTGCTTTGAGCTCCATAAAGAGAGTTTGACTGAAACTAAATGTGTTTAAAGTCCCTATGTAACTGTCTCCCATGACTCTTCACTGATATAACCGACTAAGTGATATATAAGCTGAGGCCCCTTAATCACTGTCCAACCATTTCTTTAGATGTTTCAAGGCAATAAATGTCAGTTATATCCCATTTCTTAGTCTCTCTCACCTGGAAACCTATGCAATTGTAGGACATTAATCATTCTCTGTGTCATTCAGGGCAATAAATGCAACAGAGGCATCCAGTTTCCATGGATTTAGCATTTAAAGATCAGACAGATTTATATGAAACCATCGTTTAATCCTCTACTCTCCCTCCCCATCTACACCCTCCCATCTTATTTGCTCATTTACCACAGGGGCTTGTTTTCAGACCATCCTAAACAGAAATGTGACAATAGAAGCTCAGGGTTCTTATTGCAATCAGTAATGCAAACAAAGGTCAAAGCAACAGTGTCCAGAAGATGGATGATGCAAATATTTCTGTTTCCCCAAGGATCAACACAGTGATCCTCTCCTCCATTCTGTGTCCTCCTTTCCCATCACAGAGCCCCACTTTATCTCAGCCTACGACATCGGCCTTTTTACCTTCTTCTTCCTGAGGGAGAACGCGGTGGAGCACGACTGCGGCAAGACAGTCTATTCCCGCGTGGCTAGAGTCTGCAAGAACGACATCGGCGGGCGGTTCCTCCTGGAGGACACCTGGACCACGTTCATGAAGGCGAGGCTCAACTGCTCGCGCTCTGGAGAGATCCCTTTCTACTACAATGAGCTTCAGAGCACTTTCTACCTACCTGAGCAAGATCTCATCTATGGCATCTTCACCACCAATGTGTAAGTGAATAAACCCCATAACAAATTATTTGGAATTCAGCAAGTTACTCATGTTGTTCTACTCTTCATATTTGTAAGCTTTATGCTTCCAGTCTTTCCTATAATTAACTGTACATTGAGGTGAGGTCATCATTTGAAATTATTTTAAGATGATATCAAAAACCAATTAATCAGCTATTAACATATCTATGAGTTTTGGTTGATCTGTAGACTTAAATTTAACCTGTGACATGATGGTATATCTAGTGTTACTATGAAAACTATCTAGATAGGTTTGCTTCCTTTTTATCATTTACTGTAGGACTATATCTGTTGGAAAACTGAAATACAGATGAAATCTTTGGGAGGTTCTGTTTTTGGCTCCATTTGCTTCATCTGCTTCTTCTATATATTTGAACATATTAAAGCTTAGATCTTCTTACAGTGACACTTAGTTTTCGATGACTTTTAGAGCTCAGAAAGTATCAGAATTTGGTTATCAGATCCTTTTCTCCAATTGGGAATGGATGGGAAGGAGGTTTTTTTATTAACTTTATATTATCATTTAAAACTAATGTGAAAGGTTTGTTGCGGTTTTCCCAGATTGACAAGTTGGTTTGTTTCTACTCTATCTGTATTATGTGGAGTCAGTAGTCTTTTTTTTTTTTAAGAAGTTTAGTTTTATTTCATTCTGTTTTTGTGTATTTCATGGTCATCTTACAGTGAAGCAACATTCCTTATTTAACTTGAAAGGCGGTATTCATATAGCTTTTTCCTTATCTTCTCATTTATCTACTCTAGGGTCTGTAATGCAAATTAAACAGGAGCAGAAATAAGCCTAAATGAGTTTTTTCATTTGTGACGTTAAGAAGTTCTATTTACTTTGGATGAATAAGGTATCTGAAGTAAGAAAGTTTGTTAGCTTTCAGCGTAACAATATAAATTACATGCTCATTTTGACATAAATGAAGAAATATATTTTTATTTGTTTGCACACTGTATTGTACATGCACACTCCTGCAGCAAACTTCAGCCAGAGATTGCTTCCAGATTTTCCAGATGGCATGTTTTTTTGCCAAACTGCTATAGACACTGTTTCATCTTCATTTTTGCCCTTTATATTGACTGAAAGACAGGAGTACACAGACAGACAGACAGACAGACAGACAGACAAAAGGAAAGACAGACAGACAGACGGACAGAAGGAGAAACGCTATCTGTTTTGAATAGAATGCAGAGAGAAAATTTAACAGCAAAAGTTAAAGTTGAACACAGGTTAAGTTGTCCCCAGAAAAAAAAAAATCAACTATGATTTTAGTTAAGATTATTTAAAAATGTCACAGTGAACATAAAAACAAAATGTTAACTTGAACCAAAATGTTGTCCATGTGTTTTCCAGTGAGCATGTTCAGCATTTGCTCTCTTATTTTTTTAATTCCCTATTAATATGGAGCTGTCCGTGGTGCTGAAGAAACTGACGCACCCTCCTGTTCTGAAATGCCAATAACTTTGTCTTGGCACATTCTGATCTAAAGACTTTTCAAATGATATTGAGCCAAAGACCTTCGTAACATAGAATCAGCTTTATGGTTAGAGTAAGAAATAGTAGAGCCTAATAAAGCTACTTGTTTTAGAAACCGATTATTTAATATTCCCATGATAACTGTGTTGCACCAGAGCGTATCTTCAATTAAATACTTTATAGGAAGCATGACCAGTTTGACAGTTGTTTAATGTTATCTGAAATCAGAGCATATTAATCCAACCGAGAATATAAAACATATGTTTACATAGTGGTTACATGCTATTTCTGCTCAACAAACAATATTAGCCCCGCACAAAATATGCACTAAGCTGCATAACTTGTAATTATATACTAAAATAGCAATTAAAGCAGAGGATTTGAAGCACTGAGATGATATTTACTTTCATATGATAATATTACAGACATACATCTGTTTTTCTTTTCTCCAATGGAAACTCTAAGCTCCATATCCAACTGATCCAGTTAAAAATCTTCAGTGCTATGATTGTTATAATATTTTTCTACACTACTGGCACTTTTGGGAAGATAATCACTTAAAGAAAATTAAAAATAAGCAAAATTGATAGTTTATTTCTGTGTTGATTAGGGTTCTCTACAATTAAGTATAGTATAGTTTTAAAAAATTGCACCAAACCCCACTTGGATTGGAAAAAAAAGTAACCATAATGCACTTCTTTTTAAACTTTTTTTTAAATCTAGATATGTGTCTCTGCATTGTGGCTCTTCTGCATCACAAGTTCCTATCTCTACAAAACAATCATCCAGATGTGATGGAAAAAAATCTCAGCTATGTTTAAGACTTTGGAAGGGGAATTGCTGATAATTGCAGAAAGCAATGGGAAAAAGAGCATTTATTGAAATTTTATAAATTGGATAAAAGTTCCACAAATCCCAAACTAGCTTTTAGAGTTTCTACTACTATATTAAAGAATAATATAATATTGGCTTGAAAAGTCTAAGAACTGGTATTTTAACTGGCAGGTTTAGATGTGGTCCTGAACGGAAGTATTAAAATAGGCATTTATGAAATTTTCCCAAATGACATTAAACTTTAACAAATCCCAAACCGTGTTTGATATAGTCTAACATAATTAAGGTTTGAAGGGTCAAATAATACACATTTTAAAACTAGAGTGGATTAAATACAGACAAAAGTCATTGAATAGCTCTTTATAAAGGTGTTTCCCGATTCAAAAGCACCAGTCGGAAGACAACTTCAACTTTGTGCGTCTGTTATTGTGGATGACAGGCCGATGGCAGCTATCCCAATGCTAACACCATCCCATCTCTGCTAATGGACAGCTGAGAAAGTAGGCAATCCAGTGAGTTACCAGTGCTGGATGCTCAGTTACCAATGCCAGCCTATCATTAATCAGATTAGTAGCCCACCATATTTTAAAATCTGTTGGAGGAGGAGCTGTTTTCTGACTTCCATGATGCTGTGAGGCTTTTAATGTATGATCTGTACATGCTTCTTTGGGTTTTGCAAACAGAGGAGTGGACTCAACTTAGTTTTCTAGGGGGGAGATGTTTGCAGCACAGCTGAGCGGAGCTT
>NW_015150692.1:275572-318141 GCF_000732505.1 Cyprinodon variegatus
TTGCAAAATATCACGAGAGTTTGTAAGAGAACGATGAAATTTCACGAGATTTTGAAAGTAAAATAGATCGATACCGCGTTTTTAAAAATCTATTTGATATCAGCATATGAAAATATATTTGAGTATATTATTTTTGTGTCTGAAATGGATAGATAAACTGCTATTTTTAATGACCACTTATTTTTGTCCAGCTTTAGCATCGGTATCGTTATCGGTTATCGGCTACATGAGTTTTAAAATATCGGCATATCGGATATCTGCCAAAATCCCAATATACTGCATCCCTAATATATTATATACATATTACAGAGTAAGAAGAAAGGATAGGACAGAACTCAGCTCTTCACCTACACCTGAAGGCTAAAGGACACTCCTTTGAGGACAACAATGTCCATATTCTTGCAAAGGAAAAAAGATGGTTTGAGAGAGGGGTTAAGGATGTCATCTTTGTTAACCTTGAAAAACCATCTCTCAAAAGAGGAGGTGGTCTTAGACATAACCTTTCACACACCTACAAGGCACTTTTAGGAACAATACCAAGAAGATTCACCTCTGACCTGCCCTACCTTGACTCATACTTCAATGAGGCATGTGACCAAAAACAACTCTGATGAGGGAGTTAACGGCTCATGCGAAGCCGCTAAAGACCATTAAAACCACCCATGGACCTCTTTGGCCAATTCAGTGGGAGGGTTCAAAGCCACCTTTAATATGCCTAATTACTTGTTAAACCTACAGTATATTAATCTCAGTGCTCCCCACTGCTAGTTAGAACTGAAGAAGCCTCTTGGATTAGAGGCAAAACGTCTCGTAGAAAACTTAATGTCCAATTGCCTTGACTGAACTTTTTCAAGGTTGATTATGACCTGGATGAGTGGGAATCTTCACAGATATATAAATGTGTAATTCTGCTTTGTAGCAGTTAGCTTTGTAATAAGGATCACCCAGTTTGTCTGGCTGTAACTGCAGCCATCACAGGAAAAGAGCATCATGTTTTTTTGGTTTCAAATAACCAGTCACAGCCTATTTCTCTGTAAACCTTTTCATTGCTAACCTCCCTGCCAAAAATACTTTTTGGAGATCTAAAATAATCGGAATCAAGGGTTTTATTAATCCTCTGAACAAAGCCATATTCTCAGTGGGCACAAAAGCAGGACAATTGGGCTGAAGTTTTCTTCCCTTCATTCACATTCTGTTCAAATGTGGAGCAGTTATCTAGTCACAACAAGCTAGCTTCAAGGAGACGCATCAGAAATTTCATTGTTTGCCATGATAACAAGTTTTTGCATAGTGTTCCACTAAATTTGCAGGTCTCATGACTATAAACTTTGGTAACACTCACACACACACACACACACACACACCCCACACACACACACACACACTCATTCTTCTAGGTGCTGAAAATGCTTTCCTGGGAAACCAATTTAATGAGAGTTTTGTAATAACAAGATGTCAGTTTCTGGGATTTAACAGCACTACATATCCCCAGACAGTTCATTATAATGTGCCAAGCCTCACACTAATTATTAGTCATGTTGTTTCCTTTCTCTGAGCTTCTTTCTAAATCTGTTACCTTGATTATAACCCTCTGTGGGCAGTAATTTTCTATAAACTTTATTACCATTTATTACTTCTCTTTTTTTTGCATCAAAACGTGTATGTGCATATTTTCTTAAAGCACACATTACGACAGAAAATGTAACAGAAAATCGGTACTTTTCCTGATTTAATAAACCTAAAAAACTATTAGATCTTTGAATGTTTAGAGACCTGCAAACAGATCAGCTTAATGTAAAAATCTATGAGTCTATGAGCATCTAGGGACCCACTTCTTGAAAAGCTCATTTTAAGTGTGCTAAAAGTTTATTGCAGGATGTAAAATGATTCTACAGTAAATTATAATTTTAACAATCTTGAGCAGTATTCATAGCAAGGAACATTAGATTACTATACTGTTTATTTGATTTGCATGTTTCACTAGGCAGAAAAGAGGAAAGTCTTCCATGAAATCATGTTGCAGCTGCATTTAGGAGTCATTACGGGCCAATAAACAAACTGGCAAACTCACACAACCAAACAAAAACCATAGCAGGTCAGCTGTTTTGTTGTCCTTGTTTTGTATTTCACCTGAACACAGCAGCACATAGAGAAACTCAAACTTTAAGCCCATTATTATTGATTAATGTGCGCTAATGCAGCTCAATCATTTTTGTCATTACAAAGAGGAAAGACAGACTTCCAAAATTGCAGTTTACACTTTTCCCTGCATTTTGAGTTAAGCTGAATGTTGATCAAAACTTTTTAATGCAACATGTAGGGCTGCAACTTACGGTTATTTTACAAATCGATAAGTCTTTTCATTATTTTTTCGATCATTCGATTAATATTCAGATGCTAATATGCTAATTTTCTTAAATGCAAAATGTTTATTTATTTTTTTTTTTTTACAATTTTGATATAATTACTGCTCTACTGTAAGTGGGTCGCTCTGTCAGCCAAAGGCATGTTTTAGAGTCTCAATTTCCCAGTTAATGCTAGGGCTAATGATAGCCCTAGCAACACGGTTGGATTTTGTGAAAGGCTTTGCAAATGTTTCCCTCCTTGTTAAACATATTTGTCCCCTTATATAGTAGCAGACATTCAGAATTTCTTTACTTTCCTTGATGAGTCCTTGGCTGGTCCCCTACATTTCCTTTTTAAGCCAATATTTGTACTAAAATATTCTTTCTGTCGTGATTTTTGGACATTTAGATCTAAAGAGAAGCACCATCTCCTGGTCAGACCCTGTAATTCAGTGAAAGGGTGGAGTCATAGTAAAAAATATGCACACCCAGGAGAAGGAGGGGGTCACTCCAGTGGCTGGAAGTTGGATGGGATTTTGCTGGGAGTTGCATGGAAGTTGGCTGCCATTCGACTGGCGTTTGACTGGGAAGGACCTTTTTGATTGGCTGCCACTGTAACCATAGAACTGAATGCAATTTTTGTAGCTTTAGTTTATAGCCTTAGATAAAGAGGTTCAGCAGGAATTTCTTTAAGTCACTCTTGAGCCATTTTTTTTTTTATTCTCTTCCATAATGTCAAATAAGTGGAATTGTCTGAATAATAGATGCCCTGGTTATAGATTTTCTCTTTTGAACCCTACATTGGCCTCTTCTCTGCCAGTTTGCCTGTCCTGTCAGTTTAGCTGGTGAGCTTTACGCCTCAAGTTTGTCCTTTGAATTTTGTTGATTGATGAACAAACCTTTGGGATCTTGACAGAACCGCTGTTGCTAAGCCATTCAGCTCAAACCCGTTAATATTATGGAAGTTATCCGTATTTACAGAATACAGCAATCAGGCTGTAGCACATCATCATACTGAATCCCATGACATTTTCGATGAGGAGAAAAATGCTTTTATGTTTGGATTTAGGACAAAACATCATCATCTTGTGATAAATGCAGCAAAACAGCCATGATCTCAGGAGAAATGGTACCTTAGCCACATTTTAGAGATCTCCTTTCAGCAAGGCTCTGAGATTATCCAACAGTAGCTTCAGCTTTTCTCCCTTTATTTTTGTACAGCGTTCTATTATAAACCCTGGTACCTCTGCTTAAAGATCCTTCAGGATTCACTGACCAATTTTTGCTTCCTTCCTCTTATTTTATGTGGTCTGTTAAATTTCCATAGCCAATATATATATTGGCCAATGTCTTTAACAAAATCTTTGATTTTATGTGTTTTTTCATTTTATTCGCTGCAAATAAAATTCCCCTTTGACTTTTAAAGAGTTACACACAAACCAGAACTTCATTAATGAATAAAGTTTTGCATATTCATAAATTTTGTTTTTTGATAAGTTGTGACTAAAAAGCAAAAGCCTGCAGATTCTTTTTCACCCCCCTGTAATCTTGAAACCTCCGGCTCCAGCATGCACTGCCTCTGCGCTGCATCGATACCTTTCAGGTTGGACCAATAAAAAATGCTAATACATTCCAGCTAAAAGCATTTTTTATTAAATCAAATCCGACTGTAAGTAAAGTAAAGAAAGTTTAGCCATCTAAAAACCTCCACCATTGCTATGAACAGCTTATCTCCCAGATTTTCCTGGTGTGCGTGTGTTTAAATGTGGGAACGCCCTGTGGTGGATTTTCCGCTGTGTTCTGTCAGGGAAGAAGCTGAATTGTGCTCTAAACCTTCTGCTCTCTCGCCTGTTAATCTGCCAGTATTTGACACTACATGGCTGCTCCGGTCAGCCCGCAGCCATTTTCGGTGATAGATAGAACAAGCTAGAGGCAGTAGCAACTGGGAGAGAGACAAATGCAGTGAGAAGTCAGCATGTATGAGGAGATGGGGGGGAGAGAGAGCGATGAGAGGATATAATGAGAAAAATCATCGAGATCCAAGCTTTTGTCCTTCATTCCATTGTTTCTTCTTCCAATCTGAGGGGACGCTCCAGCCCTTTCTCCAAAAACTGCTGTCCTCTTTGGGGTTGGGTATGGTAATGCAATCACCAGAAAACACTGTCTCCATCTGTCTGGCCTAAATTGAACAGGCTCACAGCGGCTCCCAGGAGTTTGAGGCTGTAAAAAAGAGGAGGAAGAGTTGGAACAGAGTAGTTATCCTTCCTGTCTGTTCGCCTCCCGGACAAAGTCTCAGCTCTCCAAAGGCTCAGCAAATACGTTGCATTGTCTTCACGTTTTTTTGCTGCCACTTTCTTCTAGTTTTTTGAGCCAGGGTTGTAAAAGTTACAAAAGTAACAAAATAAAAAAGTATATATATATGTTTGTGGCTTTTTTTTTTTTTTTTTTTGCATTTTTCAATAACTTAAATAAGTGAAATGGAAGATGGATGCATCATCAGGCTGAATGATCTAATATTCCTGCTGCTAGACGACTAAAATATGTGATATCTGCAGAAATAAATGGTTGCTTTGTTGATTTATAAAAGTAGTTCCTCTGGTTTGCTTGTGAGCTCAGTGTCATCTCTAAAAGGTTGAGCTGATGATCAGCACACAGAAACTACTTCTGGTCATACCTTACTCCCCGTTTCAATCAAATTCAAATACTTTTATAGCCCACGCACTAAAGCAAGCCAGGTTTATTTATATCACACTTTTCAGTGGCAAGGCAATTCAAGGTGCTGTACATGAGAAACAAAAGTACATAGGCAACACAGAGAAGAAAAGTGACATGTTGATTTAAAAAAAGATAAAATAATTGGTGACAAATTATATAAACGATAAAATTATTAAGAAAAACAAACAAAAGTTAGACTTAAAACTTAACTAATAATTTTTAGATAGAGTAAGCAAAGGTCACCTTAAACAAAAGTGTTTTCAGTTTCGATTTAAAGCCACTATTTCTGGGAGTTTATTCCAGATTATTGGATAATTAGAACTAAAGAGCCATAAGAACCAAGCCACACTCCTGATCCTTTTTCAGCCTTTTGATCTCCCTTATGTAATTATATTTTAACTAAAACTGTGGATGTATTTGGTGGAGAGGTTGCGTGGTAAACCAAGACAAAAAGGTTAATAACTTTTTTGGCGACAGTCAAAACAACTGAGTCGCAGAGGGGCTGATTGGGGGAATCCTTGTCGACGCGCTCAAAAGTTCAGCCCAAGATGCAGTTCAGATCCTTTTGTTTTATTGTTCTTCAAAACATGCAATGCAGCTTACAAAAAAAAAAACAATTCCACAGGTTTGAGCCGTGATCAAGCGCATAAAAAACATCCAAAGCTTAAGGCGGTCAGCAAATAGTAGACATCCTCCATCACCCACTCACTGAAACTCACCAGGTGAGCAAAACAGGTGACCTTACAAATCACTGCTGACACCACGTGGTTAAAACTATGGCTCTCCACCACAAACTATAAGAGTAAAATCATACCCTGTTCTAAAAAGGTCAAATGCATTTTTTATGGCCTTTTTTTTTTTACTGAGGGGGCAGTTAAAAGACACTATAAGAAAACTGCTTCCAAGCAATGCATCCACTGCTGTTTAATGAAGGTATAAGCAGAAGAAAATACTCTTAACTATAACAATATAGTAAGATATTGACAAATTCCTTTTTTTTCTATTAGCAAAACCATGAACAGTTTCCTTTCAGTTAAGACAATGGTTGTCTATAAAATACAATACATAAAGTCAAGCTGTTACAAATGGGAATAAGTCCAGTGGTTATTCATGCTTTTGAGGCACATTCTAATGCCTTGCAGGAGAAAAGCACCAGTCACTTGCAGTACAGGGGCTTCAAACAAGCTTTCCCTCTGACTTTTATTATTATAATTTAGATTAAAGTCATTTTGCAAATGCAAATTTGATTTGCTTAATGGAAAGACATTATCAACAGCTATTACGGTTAACCCTGTCATGGAAGAGAAGAGGAATAAAGTAAGAACAGACAGATGACGAATGCTTTAGCCACAGCGCCCTTCAAGCCATTATATAAGGAAAGTTTCTCCCAGTAATAAAAGCCCACTCATGTCCTCAGAGTTCAGCCAGGTCTTGTAATTAACTCCAGGGTGTTATTGCTTGGAACCTCCCGTGTTGATGGTTCTGGTCAGCAGAGAGATTCTCCTGTGGAGGTGTATCACCTGCCATTACTGTCTAATTATGACCCTCCTTATCTTTTTCTTGGTGCTTTCAGTGACCTGCCACTTCACTGCTTCTAAGAGGTTCTTATATTTATGAGGTTGTAGGTGGAAGAAGAAGTCCTTAAATAAATGGGGCATTAATTCAAATTTATTTTAGCTTATCCTTTAGATAAGTACTGTATTGTAACTTTCTTCTCTATAATGTGGCTCTAAACTGAACTGATCATGTTTTAGATTTCCAATCTTTGATCAATCAAAATTAATAACACACTCAGTGGGGCTCAGGACCCCCAGGGACCCAAATATAGCATCGCAAGTTGGTTATCACAAATTCATTTTAAAATAAAAATGATGTAAAATATTGGAATCATTTCATTTCATTTTTTTTTATTTGAAGTTTATGCCTCTTTTCATTTTATATATATATATATAAATTAATATAGAGTGAAGTGATTCCATGCATTTCTGGAGGGTCTCCAGTCTGCCGCAAAATTATTCCAGGACAACAGATTGAAATGTTTGAGAATCTCTATTTTAGCTGATAGTGATTTTGCCTCATGCTGGGTTCTCTCTTACTGAATGAGCATTATTGGCCACCTTTGGGAAGATATAAGACATTCAACTATCATTCCAAGGTTTTTATTAAATCCTGTTTCTAGAAAAAAGTTACTGTAAAAATATAAAAAAGCCCATTTACTTCACACCCAATCAGGGTTATTTTTATGATTACAAACTTTTTCCAGACATTAAAATTAGTCTTTGAATTTTAACTCTCTTCGACCTTCATTTTGTTTTTCTTTGAGCAATATAATATCCCATAATGGAACTTTATTAGGGTTCTCCATTAGAATCATTGGAATGCAGCTGTGTTAATAGTACAAACTCATTTTGACCTTAAGCGCAAATAGTTACTCAAAATAAATTGTTGTTTCGTGTCTCTAAGCTCTCATTGGAAGAGCTATACATGTCTGAGAATCAGGACAGTCAAACCGTTTTTTTTTTTTTTTATGTAAAACTGACTCTATGAGATCAGATTTGACATTTATGAGTCAAGATGCAGAAAAGCGAACTTTTTTGGAATTGTCATATACAATATGTAGATAATTTCTTTCTATCATACTGCTGATGTCAAATATTTAATGTTAGACCTGATATGATTATTTTCTTTAATTCTTTTCACATTTCAAATGAATACTGTTAGTAAATAGTGATAAACAAAGATAAAAATCAGCTTTTTTTTATCTGACTTTCTCTTTGATTTTTTTTTTAATCTTTAAACTAACTTGATTTGTATTCCGCTCCGAGGAACTGTGGTTTTGTTGTATTGTTTCATGTGAATGATGCTGACTCAGCCTGGCTATATATTGACCTATATTGTTTTACGGTTTAAAAATACAGCATGTATGTCTAATTCTGGTCCCTGCGGCCTTGTGGCTCTGCTGAGTGGGCCTTTTTTCCTCCTCCTTTCTGCTTTAATGGTGGCATTCACTAAGGTTCAAACAGTGGACCTAATGGGGATTTTAGCTGCTGCCTTTTTTCCCCACAACAAAATAAAAGGTACAGTAGCTGTAACTGTACACCTACAGGACCTACATATGCATTCACATGAAAGAGTTTGAGGCATTTATGAAAAACTTTGTGATCTAAAAAAAAACATTTCTAAATAGAAAATACAAAATTAAACCAGAAGCAGAAAGATAAGAAAGATGTGAGCAGTCAAAAAATGGAATGGTAATAAAAAAAAAACAGAGGAACTAAGTACACTAAGAGGGACAAGGTAAGTTTAAGGTTCAGTTACACTGACTAAACTATTGATTAGCTATTATTAACTATATAACTATTATTGAACTTTTAGAAGGATTCATTACTCTTTAACTCATATAACTCCAGAGAAGCTGCAGAGATCCCAAGTGGAGGAATTCTTTAGCATGACATTAATATTACAGTCCACAAATCTGGCGGTTCCATAAGAAACAGCATTAAAAAAAGCCACCAGCAATGCAGGAGAGACAGCAAATGTGGTGCAGGATTCTCTGATAAAACGGTACCATGATTTACCTTATTGACTTACATCAGAAATGTTGTAAAGGCCAAATCATAAACCAAATGGAAATAAGAGTTAGACCTGAATAAGAACTGAATGTAGAGCGCTTACAGAGGTAGTGGGATATTTATTAGAAGATGGAAAACAGGTTTGACTATTTACTGAAGGATAAACATCTGTAAGAGGCCAGTGAGCTAAAGATGAAACAGAACTGCTCTGCTTGAAGGGTTCAAAGTCTAAAAGCCTAAAGTCACATCTTCCCAATATGACCAGGCCGGGGTTACATTTGATAAAACCTGCAGCTGGAATAAAGATTTAGTTGCTTAAAATATTGAGTTAAGAGAGCTGAATAAAAAAATGCACATCTGTTTTTTCACATTTAATCAGAAAAATATTTTAGTTAAAACCTTCTATCATTTTCCTTCCACCTCACTTCTCTATGCTGTTTTGTTTTTTTGTGTGCTACATAAAAACTCCACTAACAGAAATAAACAAAATGTAGTTTTAACATGATGAAAAGGTCATGTCGTATACATCTGCAATCCACTGTGTGTGAGAATGAAACAATCGATCACAATATCAGCCTCTTGCGTTTGTTTAACAATCTCTCGGGTGAATGCATCATTACAGATTTTTGCTCCATGAGGACTTCATTACTCTTCTAACACTCTGACAATACACTCTAACACTGGGAAATCTGCTCTGTGAAATATGATTATCTATCACTGCTGACTCAGATTTTCTTCTACTTTCATAATAATTACGTGTGTTTCTTACAATTACATGTCAAATGTTTTAACACATCTTTCTATTTAATTTGCTGGAACAGCTGGCTCTTCAAACTGAAGTAAACAGTGAATGTATTGGGGCCTATTTTCATCAGTGAATAAATTCTCATCAGGTCTTCTAATTACTGCTCCTGGCAGCAGGTCTGTGAGGGCAGGGATGGAGTCAAAATAAACTTTTCTGTTCGTGCAGATGTTTGTGTGTTGATTGTAATAAAAGATTGGTTTGTTTGGCTCAGTGGAGTCCTTTGGCTCAGATGAATAATGTAGCTCAGATACACAAGCAGTAATTGTTAATTAAGTTGGTTCATTGTTGATCTTCTGGTATTAGGAAATATATGAAATACATCCAGCCCTCCTCTATGAGGAAAGCTGAGAAATTGAATGTATAAATAAATATAATTTTGTTTTCAAAGATTTGCGTACTGTAACTGAGATAATTTGGCATTCGGTAGTGGTATGGATGTTTGTTATCCATCGGATTCTCTGTAAGGAAAATAAGCAAAGGTATTGCTGCACCACTGGTATCTGTGTCTGCTTTTTTTATCCATCCAACAATACAATAATCATCCATCCATCCATCCATCCATCCATCCATCCATCCATCCATCCATCCATCCATCCATCCATCCATCCATCAAATCTTCCATACTTCCATCCATAAATTCTTCCATCCATCCATCAATCCATCAAATCTTCTATCCATCCATCCATCCATCTATCCATCCATCCATCCATCCATTTTCTCATACATCCATCAATTCTTCCATCCATCCATCCATCCATCCATCCATCTATCCATCCATTTTCTCATCCATCCATCCATCCATCCATCCATCCATCCATCCATCCATCTCATACATCCATCAATACGTTTTAACCATCTAAAAGCGTTTTGTGGCTCCACTCTCTTTTGTGCAGTGTCAGGGTTCCACTGACAGCAATGTCATGATACTGCCAGCACCATGCTTAATAAGTAGCACAGTGCCATTTATTCTGAAAGCCTTACGTTGACTCATTCAAAACTTCATCTTGTCATTTAGAGAATGTAGCTCAATCTGTAAAATAACAGCAATATCTCTGTTGGCTATCTGGGTTACTCCTTAAGGGCCATAATCTAGTATTTATATAATAGCAAATATCTATACTTCATATGAACTATATTAAAAGTTCAAATGCCACCTCAGACTTCACCAGTTCTGTTCTGTAAAATGGAGTGGGTTTTTTTAGTTTATCACATTGTGTGTATACATAGTGATGTGTGAGGAGAGGCTGCCTTGAAAGTGGTTTTTAAACCAATGGAAACTTCTTTCAGAGTGTTGTAACTATGCCTAAAAATGCTTTGTCCACAGGGAACCAATAAGTGCCTCCAAAAGTGATAAAATATCTTAGAATCATGTCAGAATAATAATGTGGTCAAATAAAGGTTTGTTGTTATAAAACAACAGTTATACTTTATATTTTATAATATTTTATAATATTTTAGAAATATTGTTTGGTCTGTTTGTACCTGTATACATAATTTAATATAAAATGATCAATAATAAAGGCAGACTTTATTAATGTAGTCATAAAGACAGCTGTAGAGTCCAAACTACCTGCTCCTGCTACTCATAAACTGCTTCATAACTTTTTCAGGGAAGAAATGGGAATATTTCATCTAGATGAATTGTCAGAAGTTGTTTGTTCGCCTTTTGAAGAAAAAAGGGAGCTGCCAACCTGCTTTTGTGGGTTTTGAAATGTACTTGGAGCAAAACGTTTTCATAAACCCAACAGTTATCAGTTCTCTCTCAAGTCCTTTGTGCACTGTCAATAAAACAAACACAAGACTACGAACTTTTCCAGTATTCGGTTTGTTAGATAAGAGGAGGAATTCATGCAACAGGAAACCTCAGCTGCATGGAATGCTAATATTAGTTCATAGGAAAAAACCTCAGAGAGGATGAGGATGAGCTCTGTAAATCAAGCTGGGAAATTAAAAAGTTTCTAAGTAGACAAGCAGTGGCTCACTTGGACCAAGATGAAGCAGATAAAGATGCGTCTTCCCACATGATTACGCTTATCCCGGTGGTGCCGTGCCTCAGGGAGCAGCAGTGTCTCTACACCAAACAGCATAGCAGATGTCAAACAGTTTTTCCATCACTTTCTTTTTTTTTTAAACAGACTCCAAGCATATGGGTTGCATCCATTAGTGCAATTGACTGTATTTCTTTCAGCCTACCCTTTGCTCTGCTCTCTTGACTTTATACACAGCAACCCACTGTCAGAGTAGGGTTTCTAAACAGTCTGGACAGCGTCAGAGTCTTGGAGACAGAAATGCAAACTGCAGCTACAGTTCAACCACAAGACCCGAGTCTCACTCCCTATTATGTCAAGCTGTCCTCTCGCATTTGTGGATGTGCAAAACGTTGCGGTTGTCCCCCGGCGGCTGTGTCTCATTTTTCAGTGGTTTCCTTCAGATGGGATTAGCTTATTGTCGGGTCATTGCAGAGCTTGTTCCACTTCAAACGGCTTCTTTCACAGAAATCAGGAAAAAAATATTTTTTTATTAACGTCTACAGGCTGTGTTACTCTATAGCCTGGGAGTCAGTAAATGAGACACCTGTTTGACTTCTCTCTGTTTCAGCCAGAACTCATTTGGAGCTCCGCAGCACTTCCATACCCCGCGGTAATAATGGAACACTTTAGTTGTTTCACAGACATGAAGGCGATCTTGCCATTCAAAGCAAAGACCAGCAAAATAAATCAGAGAATGCTCAAAAACACCCTGTAAAACCAATATCCATTGACTGTAACCACATGTTGAAAATACATTTAGAGGCTGATCTTAAGAAGGTTTGATCTTCAGAAGCTGCAAAAACTTCATATGAAGTATATTAAAAGTTTGAGTTTGAGAAGATGCTTTTCTGTTTGCGTGCGTGCTCTTATTAATACGAAGATCATGTTCTAATGTCCATAAAGTGCAAATTCATGGGTGCAAGGTGTGCAAATGTAAGTAGTTACAACATGCAACATGATTTTCCAAAATTTTAGCTCAACCACAGCTGCAACTTTTGCATTTTTTATTTGTACTGCTAAAAGTCAAGTATAAACTGATGCAAAAATGTCTGCCATGATTTTGGCAACAAAGAAGTTATTGGTTCAAGCTAGAAGATGGAGATATTATGTGTGCATGTAAACATTGGACATAAGTCAGAAATAACAAAAGTAGATAATGAAAAAAAAAGCATCTATGTAGGTGAGCATAAATTATTGCATCCATTCATCCGTCCAGGAAAGACTTTCCCCCATATATTTTAAACATAACTGATCATCACTTTCACTACAAAATGTCAGAATGTTATTTTTTTTCTGTAGTAAGCTGCCAAAATTCGAGCTCAGGTTTTGTTTCTGGCCGTCACTGCCCTCCTGGCAAAGTTCTCCATCCTGTTTGCACTGCCAAAGGCACATTAGGATTTCTAATGGCAGACTTTCTGAGAAATCACTGTAATTCACAGTAAGTGCAGTTTCATTTCCAAAGAGGCTGGAACACGGTGTAAAAACATTTACAAAACAGAAGATATTAAAACCCTTTTGTTTTATTTGCTGCAGGGGAGAACAATAAATATATAATAAGGTGAAATTACATTTTTTTGTGTCTTTTCATTGCTGTTTCACATAAAAGGAGTGCATTTGTAACTCCTAGAAACACCCCATTTGGAACAGAACCCCTAAAATTAAAAGTATCACAGAGAAGCTTTAGGAACGCAGCTCTTCCTGTCATTTAGTGAATGTTTCAAAGATGTCATGATCAGCAGTGTTTTGCATTTCTGTGTATTCCTAAGTTTGTATTTGTGTTAGTGCTTGCTATGATTTGGTAGTGATTAATTTGGGAGTTCTCTAATTTACTCAGCCGTTTGTCTCCGTATGAGAGGAGATGCTGATCTGATCTTGATGTTCTCAGTATGCGTCTGATCCTCTGTTTTGCCACCAGCCTCTCATGTTGTTTTCCTGAATTCATTACCGTCAAAATAAACTCTGCTTGGGGGGAAAATATGAAAAACAAACAATCATTTACCTGATTGCATAAATGGGTACATCATTACACTGATACCTTATTCTTAAACCTTTAGATATAATTTAGACAAACTTTATTCTTGAGTTCACATCTATGGAAGTTAGTCCGACTCCAAAATAGAATGACTCCTCCAATTCTTGATATTTTCTCATTTTCAATCTTGGTTGCAGAGAAATCAACAGTCTGAAGTATAATACTATAAATGTAGACGATGATTTAATAAAAATAGTTTTAATTAATTGTATAAAAATGTAAAAGCTTATATACATTATACAAAAGTCAAGAGCAATGCCTATTTTTCTTTTTTAAAGAAAAATAGGTGTAACCATTAGAGATCAACCAATACAGTTTTATTAAGGCCAATGTCACAAACCGATTACTTTGACATCACTCTAACTGATCCCATCAATATATACTGCCGATATTTTTGGGGCAATTTTTAGAGCTGAAGTTTTTCTTTCCCAGTTTGTGTGATAAAAAAGAATAAAATCACAAATGCTACATAAAGCTGAATGTGAACTAAAAAGTAACATTTACTAGGAAATGAAACAATTATCGATAATTATTTATAGCAGGAAAACAAGAAAACTGTTTCTTCCAAAAATGTAATGTAATAGTCTGATGTAATGGTCTGTTTCTAATGACTATGTACAGAGAATCAGCAGTACTACCCTAAATGTCTAGGCTTAGGAGGGATTTTTCAAAACGACGGTCTTTTCTTCTAGAAAATCAAATATCCAGGCCTGGCTGAAAATTTCCAAGTGCTTTTGATAGTTTGATGCTCTGAAGACCCAAAACAACTGCTGTGCCAAAAGTCCAAAATGTAGCCAGCTAAATTAAGGAGATCTCCAAGACAACACAATGTCTATTTGGAAACATGGTGGTGGTAGTAGCAACGTAATTAGAGGTTAGTCTTCTACAAAATGAATCTTTTTTGTCAGTGTGAACTGCGATGGACTGGCAACCTGTCCAGGGTGTACCCCGCCTCTCGCCCATTGACACCGACATATATTTTTTTTAATGTTCTTTTTTGTTTCTGCATTTTCTATTTATTTTTTTTCTACTTGCTTTGATTCTGTTTTATTATCCTATATTTTATTCATATAAAGCACTTTGCATTGTCTTTGTACTGAATTGCCTTAGCTGCAACAGCACCCCTATAAGCGTGATGGAAAATAGATGGATGGATGTCAATGTGAATGACTAGCTCGACAAATGACCACAGATATCTGCTACAACACAGAAGTCAAAGATGGACGTTATTTCTTTAGCTTCATAATGACTCCCCCATCAAAAAATCAAAAACAAAATCATCACTTCACCAGAGGAAGAGTCCCCAACTACTTCAGACAGAACATCAGTGCAGTGACCCAAAGTGTATTTTGGACAAGAGCTATCCTCACCATCTGATTGATTTGGATTCCTTTCAAAGGCAGAGCTGTGCAATATTAATTAGGCAAGCTGTTGCAAACTGATGGACTCCTACTAGCAAATACTAGATGCTAAAGTTAAGTCCAAAGGTGTAAATGTAAAGTTTTAGTTTAAGGGTGGGCATACTTATTCAGAAAGGCTGTTGCACCTTTTTTATTTTTTACTGTTTAGAGGTTTTTTTTCCTACTATGTTAAAAGTTATAGATAAAAATTGTGTCAATTACTCTAAGCTTTCATTTTCCCTGCTTCTTTTTCAGTCTTTCATCCTAGATTTACCAGTAAATAAGCAGGATTAATCAGTCTCTTAGAAGTCAGTCCTTGCCAGTAGTCAGCTCACTGTTTAGTCAGAGATCTTAGCTTCTGCTCTGTGTGCGTGGAGGACTGTCAACAGTTGGGGGTGGTTTTAGAAACTCATTAGCCTGCAGCTTATTAAGACTTGTAGAGTATCATGATAATAGCTTGAAACGCAGTAGCAGTTGAGCTGTAGTGTCCTCTCCCATTATACACCTATAAGGAGCTCTGTGTGTGTGCATGTTTGCTCATGATCTGCTCAGTTTCCTTCAATCTCCTCAGCTTAATACTGTCCACTGTCACTGTGCAGCAGTGATAGCATAGGTTAGCCTGCAGCCAAAGCAAGCCAGACATATAGAAGCACCGGTTTAGTGTGGGCATAAAAATAGGGTTTTCATTAAAAGGATAAAAACATTGCTTAATGGCTTTCCTGCATAGCTGCATTATGCTTATTTCTGCTCTGCCTTCAAAAACATCAGCATATGAGCTCTTCTCCACATTGTTTTTTTGAAATGCATTCATTTTTTTTCCCTTTCTTTTATGTCTCTGTTGTCATTATAGCAACAGCATTGCAGCCTCTGCAGTGTGTGCCTTCAATCTGAGCGCCATCACCCAAGCCTTCAATGGGCCCTTCCGCTCCCAGGAGAATCCCCGCTCCACCTGGCTTCCCACACCCAACCCCATCCACAACTTTCAGGTGGGTTTCGCCAAACAGTCTCTTCATGGCTCGACATACTCTTAATTAGCTGTAATGTTTTAAGTTACAGAACTATCATAGATTGTTTTCAGTTCTGTTAATTTGATCTCAGTCATAGACAGAAATCTGTCAAGTGTGATTTGATTCTGTATTCAGCCCACTAATACTTTGCACAACATTTTTGCTGGAATTACAGCTTAAGTTTTCTCCCTGTGTTGTTTACAACTTTGCACGTAAAGAGACTGAAATTATTAATAGTTATTATTTTCTTTGCAAGTTAGCAGAAACTCTTAAAGATTGGAGGAAAACCATATATAAACTGTATGTTTTAAGCTTTTTTCAAAGATTTGCTTAATTTGTCTGGAGTTTATTTGGACAAACATGGGAATGCTTTGCTCAAACTATACGTACTCATATTACCTTTGAAAAATACATTTCCACCCGTTTCTCAAGTCTTTTTCAGACTTCAGTGTATAATCCTTCCAGATCTGCTCTGTATTTTCCCATTTATCCAGAATACTGGTGTAATCTATATACCATCTGGTGTGTCACTGCTAGTCTGTGTTTATACTAAGATTGAACTGCACAGTTTTGCAACTTTCAAAGCCAATTTGTTACACAGAATTTGTTTTAAGGCTATTGGTGTTAACTGGGATGCATTTAAATACATGTTTGCAGCTATTTGTTGATTAAATATTTAAAAACCATTTAAAACCATTTACTGTATGATTTTTCTTCCACTTGAATAACTTTTTTTTGGTCTATCACATAAAATCAGAATTAAAATGCTCAAACAGGATGTCTGTGAACCAAATATCCAACTTTTTGTCAATAATTCTATCTATGCATTTACTTTTCAAAATCTAAAATCTTTTTACTTTGCTGTACACTTTGAATACAACTGGGAGTTTAATTATTAAGTATATAATGTTTAAATTATAGAATTATTTAATCAAAATACCATATGTCTAAAAACATCTACTGGTCCTCACTGTTTTGATAGAGATAGTGCTTATGAAAAGTTTAATTGAGCTAAAGTAGCTGTGTTAGATTGTAAGTAATTAACAGCATCATCAAAATTGAAGTAATTAGTTAGATTTCTTCTTTACTGAAAAAATAACACCATTGCTTACATCATTATTATGTAACGTTGTTACTCCCAAAACTGTAAATGAAAATATTATTTTATTCCTGCAACGGTCAGTTTGGGTAAAATCCTTGCCAAAAAGGAAAAGGCGAGGAAGAGTGTGTTAAACACCAAGTTTTAGTCCTAAAAATATGTGTTTGAGCACAAATTTATATATAGATATATGTGTAATTCAATTCAGTGTATTTACATAGCGCCAACTTAGAACACATGTCATCCCAAGGCAATTTACAGTTCACCAGATCATCCAGTCAAATTGATTCAAAGTTTCTATCTAAGGAAAACCAGTTGATTGCATCGACTCATTGACTCCAAGGCAAAACCACACACAAAGCATGCTTGTAGCGACAGTGGAAGAGTAATGTCAGCTGTATCAGAACATCTGATGTAGTTTAAGACTGAATAATATTACCTGTTTATTTTAAAGAAAAATTAAATGATATAAAAGCAATAGCTCATGAATATATATGCAGAAAACAAGAGCAGCAGCTGAGATGGGTGATTTCTGTTTTTGCAATGCTTCTTGTTTTAGAGAGTTTCCTGCTCAGGCACACATGGCTGACATGAATGGGTCATTAGTAGGCTCCTGCAGAACTGGGGGAGATAATTTAACTGATTGAATCAGATGAAATTGAGGGGACACATTTAAAATGTGCAGGACACCAGTCTCTGAGGAGTGGGATCAACGGGTCAGGCTGATGACAGTAATCAATCATTCCCACACGCGGCAATTACTCTAAATCAACTTGATATAAATGTAATGATTTAATATGACATCTCAAATTGGTAGGGATAGAGCAATGAGTCCAGCTTTAGTTTAGTTTTTTTTTTTTTTTTATGCAGGAATGCAGCTTTCGAAAATTAAGGTCCAGAAAATAAAAGATATGAGACCTACTTAAGAAATACTGAATATCAGTTTGTTACTTGTTTGACTAGCAGGTTCAGTTTCTCACCATGAATGTGACAAAAGTTACTGATAAACACGTTTTTGTTAAATTACTGGAATTGGAAGAAAATATAATTATTGCATTGCTGGTGTAGCATGAAATAGGAACCTTAAATTAACTCTGAGATTTCTGATGATCCAACATTTTCAAATCTAAATGTCTCATCATAGGCAGAGGAAAAACCTCTACGATATTATTGCTCTACTCTGTTCAATACTCCTTACATCTACCACCTCTTGCTATTTTCTGCCTGATCGCATTCCAGAAAGGACTGTAACAGTTAATCAGATTAATCAAGAATATCGAATTATTGAAATAATCTTCAACTAATTTAGTAATTGGTTAATCGTAATTGGAGTATAGAGACTTTAAAACATGCCTTTAGCTGACAAAGCGACCCACTTGGAGTAGTAATTATCTAAACAAAAATATGTCAACAATTTGCATTTAAGATTAAAAAAATATATAATCTTTTTCATCTGCCCATATGCTCTACTCAGAACGCGTAAAGTTGAAATGTTTTAGTTTCACAAGGTTTAATTTCATAAAAAAAACTTCTTAAAGGAACCTTTGGCTATCCAATTATTAATCGATTAATTGAAAAAATAACCACCAGATTAATCTATAATAGCTAGTTGCAGCCCTAATTCCATTCATCTCCTTACTTGTTCTAGAAAGTCCTGGTCACTTTAAGATTGTTTAAAATACAGTTAAACCATGGGAAAATATTTGAGGCTAACATCAAGAACATGGTTTGATAGTTTCATGTTTTAAATGAATGATGTTTTGCTCCTTTTTTCATTCATATTAGCATTCTAAATTTCCCTCCGTAGTGTGGTACCATAAATGACAAAGGCCCCAATGAGGGTTTGACTGAGCGCAGCCTCCAGGACGCACAGCGGCTTTACCTGATGAACGACGTGGTCCAGCCCGAGTCTGTCGATCCTCTGGTCATGCAAGACGATGTCCGCTTTTCAAACCTTGTTGTGGACATTGTTCAAGGAATGGACACTCTTTACCACGTTATGTACATCAGCACAGGTTAGGTTTGCCTCAGGTAGAAATGTTGCCACTCTATATCCATTGGCCTTGAAGAAAAAGTGCATTTTAACAGAGATCTTCCTGTTTTTAACTAGAATACGGCACCATCCTGAAGGCTCTTGCAACGCCTAACAAAAACCTTCAGGGTTGTTACCTGGAGGAGATGGAGCTCCAGCCAACCGGTGTCCGAGAACCCATCCTGAGCCTTCAGATCCTGCACAGCGACAGGTCACTCTTTGTTGGCCTCAAAGACAAAGTCCTGAAAATCCCCCTTGAGAGATGTTCCTCCTATGAAACTGAGACGTGAGTAGAACATCAAATGTGAACGTCCAGCGAAAAAATGTCCATAGATTGACTTGTTTTTGGGACCGACTTTGTGTCGCCCTGCAACACATCAACATACTTCAGAGCCTAACTCACTTTACCCTCACTATAACATCAACTTGAAGGCACACACTGATAACTGCTTATAGTTATAATTTTCGAAAGGAAAAAGTCATGGTCTTGCTCGGAACAATACTCTTTACTCCAGTGAATAATATATATTGAAATTATATATTAAAAAATAAATAGAAACTAATATGCAGGTAAAAAAAGTGGAATGCAGCACACACTTTTTATGTCATGAGCTGAGTCTGAATGTTCGCCCTAGTCACTATATAAGACACTATATTGGTTATGCCATTTTAAATGAGTGTCGTAAGGTCTAGTGGATGAAAAAGTAGAGGACTCGAAATTTCCCACAATACACCTTGAAAAGTAGTGATCATCCATGGTCACTAGACGAGCAGATATATCCTGGAATGCTTTGAGAGGAGAGCTCTCCTCGCAAAGCACTTGTTGTCACAGTGGCCTGCTGTCGCCTACGGGTGTCAGGCACTGCGCGATGGAGGCGCAGTCACATGACCAACAGGGAGTGAAAAGTAGGAATCATCTATCCGAACTGTCATTTAACTGAGTTCACTATGAAGTCCTCTATATATTCCCCACTCTATGTAGTGATTGAGGGATTTAGGGGTTAGGAACGACGTTCGGACACAGCCATAGTCTATTGTTTAGTTGTTAGGGATGTGTAGTGTTCATATTTTGGCAGATATGGTATTAATGTGTGTTCCTGAGGAATCAAAGCCAGTATAAATGCAGAGGTGGAGTCTTCACTCATAGCACTTGGCAAAGAATCAGAGTTAAGTCATTGATTTTATGACTTTAGACCGTCTCTATGTCTTTCCCCACTGTAAACCAATGTGTGTGTAAGTTGCCAATGAAATTAACCAAATAAAAAAAAAGAATTACATATAAGCTCCCAAGAGTAATTACGTTACAGATACTTGACATAATACCAAGTGCAATAACATACTAAGAAAGTCAGAGATGGAAACGAAACAACTTACATGTTTGTCTGAATGGAAGGTGCTGAAAGAACAGCCAGTACTCCTGTTTTTGCTGGGATGAGATAGCTGACTTTAGGTAACCTCATTTCGTAACAAATGTTCAATTGAACTGGTTTTAATATGTGTTATTTTAAAAAACAACACATGGTCAATTATTTACAATCAAAATATAATTTAACTTATTATACAGACCTGATTGAACTTGAAATATGAAGCTCCAGACTTGTGACTTCACTTATCTGTCTGGACTTGAGACTCTACTATGATGTTACTTGAGGCTTGACGGCAAAAACTTGACACTTACTTGAAAGAAACAATGACCTGGTCCCACCTCTGCTTATTGGCACATTTGAAAGTTTCATACAATACTTTACTTTTGTCGTGATATCATATTTGTGATTGATCCTTATGAACTAATACACATTTTTCCAGAATACCTATATTTTGTACCAGTTAACATCATCTTAAACACAAGGCTTCTTTAACGGAAGCAGATGAAGATGATGATGTGGTTGTCCTGAGCATGTTGCTGGCTGTAGATAAAAACATGCTATAGGTACAGAATGAATGTGTAAAATTGTACCCCCTTTAGCCTTGAGAAAAAATGACCCCTAACCAGATGCTTCCCCAGTTTAAAAGTATTCCCTCAAGCCCTTACTTTTAGCCATGATTGTTTCCTGTAGCAGTTACTTATGATGTCATCACGCTCTTGTGCGTGCAATGCAGTGTTCATTTTTGTTGAGAACTAGTCTGACCTGAATTTTTCAGTTGCTTATTAAATGCAATGTGCATTTACTATGTTTTTTGTTTCAAGTTTTTATCCCAGGCTGAATTGTTTACTGTATTTATTGCTCGTTCAATCAGTTCTTCCCAGTGTATTCCTTTATACCATGGCTTCATTGGAGCTGTTTTTCCTTTTTCATTACTTTTGATTCTGCTCATGATTCCCATTCCTCCCACTTGACCTTCAAATTCCAATTCAGCTTTCCCTAAAGCAATCCCTCTTCACCATTATCTTCCCCGCCACCTGTCAAGATTTGGGTGTTCCAACATTAAACTTGGCAGAACCAAAAGGGCCATCATAAGATTTTTGGTGAAATCTAAAGTTTTTAGGAATGAAAATCCTGCTGGATTATTATTAATATAAATATTTTTATTTTATTTTGATGTTTTGACATTTTTTAAATCATTTATCATTCTTAATAAATGTTAAACTAGCAAGGTGGTCCTGGGTTAAAACCCCAGGTCTGTGGTATTTCTACACAGAGTTTGCATATTCATCCCATGCATGTGTTGATTCTCTCCAGGTACTTTGTCTTCCTCCCGAAGTCCAGACCATACATGTTAGGTTAATTGGTTTCTCTAAACTGCCTTATAGTGTGGTAGTGTTCTATTTGACCTGTATGTCTGTCTGTTGCTCTGTGAAGGACTGGTGACCTGTTTGCAGTTGTAGCCTCTACATGAATAAGCAGGTATACACATGGATGAATTAGTAGGAAGATAACTATTGTACCACATTTCCACTTCCTATCTAACTGTTAGCACTACTGAGGACCTTTAACATCTTTTTGCATTAGACCCAGTTGACACAATATACTAAGACTTAAAATCTTGGCTTAGCTAAAGTGTTTGCAACTCACCCTGCTGCTCTCTTTCCACAGTGGGTGTTCTAAATCTTGTTTGATGCATTTGGGCAGTTGATTTATTTTAACCTGTTTGGTCTACAGCTGCAGGCAATTATCTGTCCACAACAGGGATTAATGCCTGCAAGACATCACCGATAATCATTAAAGTCCTTATGGTACCAGACAAATGACGAGGGCGGTATCTCCTTCTGCTCGTTAGGGAGAATAAATTAGAAATAAATTTGTTGTGCTTTTTGCTGTAATGAAGTCCAGCAAAGTACAAAGACAATACTTTTTTTTTTATATGCAGAAAAGTAAGAAAAGAAAAAAAGTGGATAAAGTTACTGCTCTGACTGATAAACTTGTCTTCTCACATTCAAAGGAATTATTTCTGCAGTGCAAGGGTAAGATGACTTCAGCCTTACTGTTATTTATATGAAAATTTCTCTGCTGCAGAAGAGCAGGGAGGAGGTGAAAAGCTCGCTGGCTGTTTGTCCAACCTTCTGTGTCTCATCAGCTCACTTGATCAGGATCTAAGCTAGCCATAAAGCCCTTTCAAAATCGCCTTTGTTTTAGCATACAAATAGCTAGATGCTACATCCGCTCCATGTATATGTTTGTGTGTTTAGAAAAGGAGGTCTACCAGATTTGTATGCAGGTTGGTCCCATGTTGCCATTTATTTAAACTCTTAAACAGGGTAACAGCCGTTCACACCCTGTGAATTCATAAGCAACATCCAAAAGATTAGAGGCAGAGACCTAGAAACACAGCAATAAAGACACAAAGAGCATTAAAAACAAAAAGAAACATAGAACCGTTTCAAGATAAAACGTTCTAAGACAAAAAAAAGTGTGAATCCCAGAGGCAATAAAGAAAAGGCGGAAGAGAAGGAGGGCGCAGGAAGGACAGAATGCCCCCAATCTACTTTGCACAATTCACCTCACCCCCATGGCTCACTTACACTTACAATTTTTAAATGTGCTGCAGCTCAAGGCACGCTGAGCTCCACAGAACAGCAGATGCAAACCCGCCGATCAAGGTGATCTCACTCAGCCAGACTCAGGAAAAGTAGAGAAAACAAGATGGATGGTTTGAAATAAAGAAAGAAAAATTGAAGGAATGTATCTGCATATAAAGCACTGTGCAAAACTATTAATACCCCTCGAATATTGATATTTAGCTCCTTCTTCTGATCTACAAAAATGCTTTGTAAAGAAAACAGTCATTGATAGCATTATCTGCAGAATGAATCAAAGAGGTGAGGCAGCATGCTGTGGGGATAACATTAACCAGGGGCAGGAGATTTTTATGTATAATAAGGAGATGATTGAATTTAGATGCAAGACATTTTTTAGAACACTAGTCAAAGGTTTAGTAGAATTTAGACTGCTATAAAGGTTTCCCTTCCTAACAGTACAGTAACCCTAAATATACATCAGAACAAAAGGTATTGATGTGTAAATCTGGCCCAGTCAAAGCCCAGATCAAAAGTTTTGGCCAAACTGATGTAAATAAGCACATTTTACCTACAGTAATCTATATAATATGAAGCAATTTTGAAAAGAGACGTAGCATAGCTGAATGCGACATAACCCAAAGGACTTGCAGCTGGAATTGCAGTAAATTTTAATATGACAAAATATTGACTCAGGAAGGATAAATACAAATTCACATGACAGTTTTCTAAACTTAAGTTTAATAAGTGTGTCATTACAACATGAGAAGTTGTGAAAAGGTAAAATATAAAAACTTTTTAAAAGGATGTTAACTTTTATTTATATTTATTAAGCTTTATTTTTCAATTATCCTGAAATAAAATCTTTAGCTGGTAAAATATTGAAAAAATATTAATTTTCTTTTAGCAAAAATGTTAACGTTTTTTGGGGTTTTTTTTGTTACATATCTCACACACTCCCCCTCAGCTATAGTGACAGGTTCTAGTCATATATTTTCCTATTACCTCCAGCTTCCTAATATTTTTTGGCTTAAGCTACTTTTCATTCCACCTGCTCTCCCTCACCTTCCTGCTCCACACACATGTTCTATGACTAATGTTTAGTCTCCTCCCTTTGCCATACTGTATCTGCTCCATGCAACTCTTTGATGCACGCACCAGGGTCCTGCTGTGTGAAATCCACATGTGCTTGCAGACTGTGGTGGAGTAGTGCAGAAACACAGCTGACTGAAGAGCCACAGTGTAGGCGCAGCGAGCAGATGATTGACGCACACAAACACACCTACGCTCCCGACCAGAGTAGACAGAGCAGCAGAATAGTTCACAGCCTCACTCTGAGTGGAATGGAATATTTGCAGACAGATAATGAACATTTGCCTCATTTCGCCTTTGCTTGTTATGTCTTTAGATACATGAAAGGTTAGGGTAAATCATGTTTTCAAGGTCCGAATAACAGATTTTTATTTACTAGGGCAGTTTTTATATTATTTTGTACTGACTCCAGTCCTGTTCTTTAAAGTTTTTTTTTTTTTTACATTTTTGCTAAGTATTTTAATGAGTATATTTAAATATGTTTCAGGAATTCGTTTTTTTTTTTTTCAATGGAATTTAAGTCTTAAATGAATTTCTTTGCCTCTTAATCTAAATTTAGATTAGTTGGTCCAAGTGTTCCAAAGCCAACTTCTATAATTTAACAAAAACTAGATACATCTTACAAAATTACAATATTTTTTTCACTCATTTGAAAACATTTAATTCATATGTAGATTCATTACACAGGGCCTGATCTTCAAAACAGTTTGCATTAATTGGAAAAATGTTTTGGTTTTTTTTCTTTACAATCTTTTGTTATGCTTGTGTACGTCCATACATATGCAGATTATAGTCTTATGACCAAAGTGTGCAAAAGTATGTATGTCTGAATTGCAAAAGAATACATACCACCTACAAATTGATGTGTCAAAGATAAAAAAAAATATTGCAGATATAGTTCTTTTTGTCTATATTTAGCACAACTGAAAGTCACTGTGGCCACAAAGGAGGCATTGGTAAGGTGACATATGATGGAGAGAGATTGTATGTGCATGCAAACATATTTGGACTGCCAGCAATGAAAATAATTTAATAATATCAGCGGGAGAAAAAATGTCTGTTCAGGCTGGGACAAATCCATGTTGGTGGAAACTTTTTGTACATGCAACTAAACCAAAATAAAAACGACAATGTCAACTTAAATATTGTATTATGTTGTAATAGAGGAGTAACACTGATTGTTAACAACCATGAGATAAATATCAATGCAGCCCCTGTAAAAGGAACATAGAGGCTGCCTGAAAAATGCACAGCTCATGTAAAATAAGGGGATTTTTTTTCTCCCTCAATGTTCTTAAAGGGGTCGGCAAGAAACACATTTTTTTTTTTTTTTTTTATCATTATGGGCCTTCTCTGTTTTGCATTATTTTGGGTCAAGCTAATTTTGTTTGGAGTTTGTGGAGGCAAATCCAGCTTTTAGTGTAATTCTTGCTCCCTCTTTATCAGAGCAGTGAAAGGGAGAGGAAGTGACAGTCAGCTTTTCCAGGTTTTATGATTGATATTTATTATTAACCCATGAGACCCCTGAAAGCCTCAAAAGCTAAATTTAAATGGGGTCTTAAATTGTGTCAAAAAAGTTAAAAATAAACTTTTTTTTTCCCACTAATGGTCACTAAAATGTTTTTAGGCTCAACATGTCCAGTATTAAAATTCAAAACCTTTATTCACAAATATGTTCTGTTTTGTGCCAAGAGGAGCCAGCCAATCCTGTTTGCGTATGCAAATTAGCCATGTGCTTTTTGCAGTTAATAAAACGGGCAACGGGGAACAGATTGCGCGAAGACAGCAGGTCTTCACTCCTGTTTGTGGACCTCATCGGACCTCCTCTGGAGAAATTCGACCCAGTTCCATTCGTCAGAAACTGGATTAAAGCAGGACATGTGCGTGCATGAAGGAGAGAGACAGACAGAGATACAGACAGACAGACAGACAGTCTTTGTGTGTGTGTGTTTTCATAGACTGACTGTCTGTTCAGGCTCTCCACCAGATTCACAGAAAGCTTCATTCACCAAGCTGTCAGGAAGCTGAGCCCCCCTCAAAAAAAAATAATAATAATCACTCCGGACAAACTGTCTCCTGCACTGCTATTAATACTATATTTATTTACTGTTCTTTTGCACTGTTACTGTTACAAATGCTTTATCTTACATAATTGGTAATAATAAAAATAATAATAATAATAATAATAAAAATAATTTTTCTGCTGCCATTACCATCTGCCTTTTTGCACTAGCATAAGTATTGCATATTTTATATTATTGTACATTTTATATTTTATTGTGAAATTGAATGTTTAAATTTTAGTATTAGGAACTGATCTTATCTGTTGTGCCTGTGCACTTTATCGGTTTCACTGTTGGTGAATGAGAAACGAACGTCCTCTCGAGTCCTTGTATGTCTGGTGAATCTGAAGAATTGACTTTAAAGCTGACTTGACTTTAAAATATTATAGACCTACTGCATATTGAGAAAATTTAGATTGGTATTGCGCAACAATCGGGAGATGGGGACCCCCCCCAAATATTGACAGGTATTTCGCACACTGCTTATGGCCCTTTTAAACCTCTAATATATCATCATCCGCACATTCAAATGTTTGTAGATCACCTACAACACACCTACTTATTGCACATGCAGTTCTTTTGGGGTTTTTGGCCCATAAACTGTAGTGCTCTTAACATTTGGATGACTATTTATAGATCAGGCCCTTACAGGGAAAACTTTCAGCCATTTATTTCTTGTCATTTACATGATATTGTATCACAGATAAAGACTACCTAAGATTTGCTTTCTCATTTGGAGAAATTGTTGTTATAAAAGTTGAAAATATTGCAAACACATGATATCACACCCCAATAAGCTGTCCATCCATTCCATCCATTTTCCGTCACGCTTATCCCAGCTGCGGTCACGAGGGGTGCTGGTGTCTATCTCCAGCTGCTCCAGGGTACCCACGCAGGGCAACATAGAGGCAAACAGGACAAACAACCATACACACACACCTAAGGAGATTTTAGAGAAACCAATTAACCTAACAGCCATCATGTTTCTGGACTGTGGGAGGAATAGTACCCGGAGATAACCCACGCATGCTCAGGGAGAACATGCAAACTCCACGCAGAAAGACCTCGGGCCGGCAATCGAACCCAGACCCTTTTTGCTGCAAGGCAGCAGTGCTACCCATTTTGCAGCTGTGCAGCCCCTCCGAATCAGCTAATTATCTCAAAATATTTGAAAAGGGAAAGTCTCTGGTCCCTCAGGCTGCGTCAGTAGGATCCACAATTATTTGAAAGACTGCTGAATTTAAAGATGTCTGGAAGATATTCGTTGATATTCGTCTACAAAAGATCATTGCTAAGGAAGCAGATTTTATGCCAAGCATATTCCTAGAGTTGAGTGGAAGGAAAAGTGAGGTAGGAAAAAGATTTAACAGAGGTAACAGCAGACTGGAGCAATAACCTAAGTCTGGAAGGAGGGCGGAGAGACACAGGTTCCACAATGATTGAAGTCTGCTCTGTTTTTTGGGGTCATGTCATCTGCTGGTAATGGTGTAATAGCAGAGTGTCTGAGACTATCTAAGTGTGCAGTTTAGATAGCTGACCATTAAGTACATCTGTGGCAGACATAGTGTCTGCATGAACCATCTAGTATTTCTTCTCTAACTGCTCTCTACAGCTTTAACACCCTGTAGCTCCATCTAATATGTAAGAAATTCAAGGGTTTCAGGAAATGAACTCAAAGCTCCTATTGTTCCGTTGACATGTTCCCCACTGTAATCTTTACACTAGAAGGCTTCTTACATCCTTTGGATAACAGCACATTATGAAGGTCCTATAGGAGAAGGGCTAAAGGGGCTTATGTTTGAAATAAAATTATAATAGTAACAAAAAAGATGACAGTCAGTAATAAACTTACAATCAGTCATATATTTTATATATATATCGGTAACATTAAGGTTATTCGTTTTGGAAACAAATGTGTCAACCTCCCTCCCTATTTACGTAAAATGGTTCTGTCCACTGCTGTCACAGTGTCACACACAGCGTCTCACAGACAGCAAGTGGAGGGGGAGACGGCCCGATGCAGCATAAATCAGGGAGCCAAACATAAGGACAAAAGAAAGAGATGTCAAGTGTAGACAATATATTGACCAATAGTTTTGCAGAAATAGTGGACTATTTAGAGGTTATTACAATTGAAGGTTCTGGAACATTAACCTGTTGCCTAAGTCTAACTTTGTCCATAGTTTATAATCAATATTAACTATATCTTTTGGAGAAAATTCTGGATTTATACATTTCACATTCAGGCAAACATTTAGCAAGCTGCTCTGCTAAAAAAAAATGATTCATGTTCGGATCAGACACATCAGGAGCTGCAGCCGTCTATCAGCCCCACCTTCACCTGCACACGGGTACCTTGTGCGGAAGGAGATGATCAGCTGTCCTTTGAATATGATTTATTTTGTATTTATTTTAGAATGGTTTTAGTGGTTTAGATAGCATCAGCCGTCACTGTTTGGGAACATCTTCCCCCTGCTTTGCAATAGAAACAGTTAATATTTCTGGTTAACAGACTGAGTGACTGCTCTTAGTAAATCACAGAAAAATGTTTATATTTTCTGAAAATCTAAAGATTGAATAGCAAAACCCCTACAGCCTCATTTAGGTAGTTTATTTCCACCATGGATGCATCACATGTCAGTCTGCAGTTTTCATGTTAAACCATTGCTTTTGTTGAGAAACCCTGAGCAAGGGCCAATGATTGTAAATGGAGATGCATGTGGAAGTCAATGGTTTATCTTTGATATTGGTGGATGATGTTATATTATTACACCAGTTCAGCATTTAAAATGTGTTTATCTATTTAAAGTATGAGTCTAACTCATGGTTTGGCTTTAAATTCCTGCAGTTGCTTACCTTTTGCACTGTTAAATTCAGTTCATACAGTATTCAAATTGAACTGATATATTTTATTTAATATATGAGTCTCTTTCAACTTAGTTTAACATTTGCTGATTATTTTATTTATTAATATTGGTATAACATTAGAAATGTTTTATTGTTTGCTTGTTGCATCTTGTTCCAGACAGGACAACGTCAATTACAGTAAATAAAAAAAGGCAGTTGACTATGTATTTGTTTATATTTGTATGATAAAGTAGTCTTGTAGCAAAATATGGAGTCTGAAATAATTATATTATTTTAAGTATAAACTGTCATATTCTTTTCCCAAATATTGAAATGATAAGCAGAAATATCTTTAGAACGCCTACTTTTGGGAAAGCCAGTATCATAATTTTGAGATTTCTATTCATGGGGACCAAATTCCCTGGCAGCATCCCTTCTCCTAAAATACTATTGTAGATTCATCATACCTCTCAAAAAACCTACAAAAAGCTTAGCTGTGCTGAATAAAAGCATTCTTTTGACATTTTCAAGGACAAAGCAAAGCTCAAAGCTGTCTGATCCAAAAAAGAGAGAGACAGTTTGATGCAGCTTAAAAAGATTGTAGATATTTTGCTTTCCATGCAATATTGACAGGGGTAACCTTTCCTCAAATATTATAAGAAACTTGAAAACAACCTAAAAGTAACCATGCACTCGTTGTTCATGCTGCAGACGTCACCACTGAATAATCTACGACCAACATTGAAGGATGTTATAGAATTCTGAGCTGGAAAAGAGAAAAAAATACATTACTTATCAAGAACTGAGTGTAGCAGCAGTCGGCAACAATGTCCTCCTTTTTTTGAACAATATTCAGTCATCTCTCTGGGAACCCACTGCTTAGATGTATTTGGACAAAGACCCACCTACCTCAATTTGAGCTCCTATTATTGTGCTGCTGTCTGAATGAGCTGAATGGCTTTCTGCCCGGCTCGTCTTTATTGTGTGCGGCCGTCCTGCCTAAATGAAGACATGCAGGGTCTCCATTCACCAACTAAGAACAGCTGATTATTCACCACAGCTTTTATACATGTTACATTTTTCCACAAACTCTTGGAAATTTATATTAGTAATATTAAGCATTAGTCAGAGACAAAATATTATCTCTGTTTCCAAGGATCAAATGATCAACTGTAAAATTAATTTTATAGACAGCAATTGCCTCAAACCACATTTAATAAAGATATAGCATGTTAATTCAGCATTTCTAAAATAAAGCTCAGACTTCCTGCATTTGAAGAGATCTGGAGGCCGTAATATAAATCCAGTTTTAGATTGTTTATATTCCATTTATCCGTAAGGGTCTACGGATAAAAATTTATACAGCATATTCATAATAAAATCATTCCATGATGAGAAATGTCAACATAATGCCTTTTCTTTTTACCATCAGTAAAGTTTGATCCTTATAGCTAATGCTAACAGTCTTAGGTAGGATTTTTTTCGGCCATTGATGCTCCAGTTTACATTGCAGAGTGAACAAATGGCTCAAAAGAAAAAAAAAAAGGCGCAGAATCCAAACAAGTACTTCTTCGTGCTTTAGCTTATGGCGAACCGCTTACTTAACAGTGTATGATTTACGCCAATCAAGTAGCCAATCCAAAGAAGGCAAAGTGGATTTGCTAATGTTTTGTAGACACCAACACGGCCAGAGTTTATAGATTTAAATTTTTTGGGGGGCGGGGACTATAAGTGCAAAAATGCCATCCATCAATCAATTCCTTTTAAATTAATCTGGACACTTAATATCTAAGAAAATCTCTTTAATACATTTAAAGAAAAACTAGGAAGTTCACACATGTACAGTAATAATGCCGATATGAACATAAACTTCTCCCCAAGCACATTCTGGATGTGCTACAGAGTTAATACCATGAGCCCCCTATATATCACAAGCATGAGTTAATGTAACGACCTCAGAAACTTGGACCCAATATTCAGACAGTTCAGGACGGTTTACAACAAGCTTTATTTGGAACCAATAACTCAGCGAGCAGCTGATCGTCAGCGGGGTGGATAACTGGATTCACTGCAGTGGTAGAAAACACAGGTCAGTGACCGGGATATCGGGCTCATTATGACAAGGAGCAGAAGTCACTGACCTGGTTCAAAGTCCAGTCCGATCCCAGATGAAAGAGAGATAGTTAGCAGCCGTAGCCACTTCCAGCTCCCCGAATGATGATGTGATCATCAAAACATAAGGGAGCAACAGTGTCCTTAAAGGAATAGTACACCCAAAACATGATTAGCCTTCATTTTCTACTCACCCCAATGCTGAACAACACTCTGGAGTACTTTTTTGATATCTCAAATGCATCTGGAGATCTGGGAGGCTTCTTGCTGTCTGCTGACATTCAAATAATGGAGGTCTATGGCGCCCGAGACAGAAAGGTCCATAAAAGTCCACAAAAAACGTGTCAATATTCCTCCATACTGCTCGTCCAATGTATTCCAAGTGTCCTGAGTGGGTAGCGTCCATAATTTACTCGAAACAAAGTCATTTAGAATGTTTTTAAAGCATAAACAGTAGTGTATAGGATTTCCTAAAAGCGCGTTCACGAGTCTACGGAAAGACCAAACCAGATGAAAGTGCGCATTCAGCGTCTGCTCTGCCGATAATGCAAGAGTAGAAGAAGAAATGTGCTGTTTACCTGTGCAAAGAAAGAAACAACGAAAGAAAAATGTCTGAGGACTTCAGTGTTGAGGAAGAGCATGAGTTCTTTGCTGAGCTGAATGCGCACTTTCATCTGGTTTGGTCTGCCGCGGTTTCCGTAGAAACAGGTGGATAAGATAGGTGCTAATGAGAAACTGGGCAGAATTACACAGGTGAATGGAATGAGCAACCAAGGCAGCCGCCAGCGCCAGGATCATGACAGTTCATGCTTCTTCTCTGTGCTCGCTTGCTTTATAAGCGCACCTGCATGTTGACCTGTTTCTGTCAGTAAACTGACTGTGATTGACTACTGTTTAGGAAATACTCTCCTCTTCAAACATCTGTTTTCTTCCCAGCTCTGGCTGGTAACTTAAGCAAGGCATCTTAAGGCAATTTTTTGTCAAAGATTTTATGTTTGCTTCAAAGCTGGATCCTGTTGAAATAAGAAATATTTGGGATCATTTAAAGAATCATGCATCATCTGACCTTCTTTACTCTTCCTTTATTTATCTCAAACACATTTCCGCAGTATGAGCCTCCACCTAAATTACTCCTTTTCTTTTTGACCAAATGCCTGTCTTTGCTTTGGTTGACAAGAATCCATTCAGTACATTCATGTTGGTAGATGAAACGTCCCATCAAAGGTTGAGGTAATTAATCTTGCAGCAGACACTTCTTTTCAGGTTACTTGTCTTAAATTGATGTTAACTGCCGTCTTTAGCAGTCCCAAGACTATGTGGAACCTGAGTTTCTGATTGGTCCCGAATTTCCTTTTATCTGTGGCTGACAGTTTGGGTCAGTCTGTTGATAATTAGACAAAACGTGGCTTCCTAACAGTACAGGGATCCCCAAAAACCTCTTTGCTGACTCATAATGTAGTGTAATAAAGCTTGTTGTTATCTTAGCAATGCTAGCAAGCCTCAGAGGCCACAGAATGGAGATTTGCATCCTCATCTGTATTTTCTCCCTCTGGTAAACCTCTTTATCTGCCACTGATTTGAATGCTTTTAGTGGCAGCTCGCAGACAAATGCTCCAGCTTGTGGATTGGCATCTGTGTGTGTTGTGTGTGTGTATGAGCATTACTGTCTGCATTTGTCCTCTATTTGTGGTAATTACATTTGACCTGGCCAATTGGCACCTCTGGCTAACAGTAGCACTCTATCCTACGCGCCGCTCCTCTCTCTCTATCTCACTCTGTTAGGTAAGTGATTTATTTTGGCCTCAATAATGTGATGGTGTTGCTGTGATGCTGAATGCAGTCATCAGATATTTTATTTGTTTGTCTTGTGCCTATGCTGGCGTGTAAAAATCCAAAATAAAAACAAGAGGAATCTTTGTAGTAAATAAAATAGCTGACTCCTGAATAGTTGAAGAGAATAAAGAATAAAGAATAAAAAAATAAATAAAAATTCAGAAAAACTGAGAGAAAGTCCTGTTGCCTCCGATTTAATCATCTTTTGTGGTTGCTACGAACCTGATGACTGAGAATTTACTCTTGCAGTTTACTGACCTGTCATAAAGGCAAACACGGTTTTTTGACAAGGGTCCAAGAATTACAATATTTAATTCTTAAAACCGTTTGTTAAACTCTGGACTAAAACCCAGACCAACAAACAGACTAATACATCCATATCATTTTTCTTACCTATTGATAACCTGTAAAAATAATTTTAACAGAACCTTCCAAGCTGTCTAGATAAAGTGGTATCTTGTGCCCGCCTACCAAAGTTTGGTTTTAGCCAATCATGATGACATATGTAATAGCAACAGATGCCATGTGAAAGCACAACAACTTACACTTCTACTCTATTCCTCTTTTAAAGATAAAATCATGGATTCTGAGGAAAAAAACGGACCTGACAGATCCAGCTACTTGTATCCCCTTCTGTGCTGCCATGTTTGTTTTAGTGTGGCTGTTGGCTCGGCAGCTCTTGCTTTAATCATATGTCCTTCATTAAACCATTGAACTGCAACATGCCTTGAGGACCTAATTTGGGTCCTTGGAAGTTTGAAGCAGGAATAGGAAAGGAGAAATTCTCATGTGTTTTTAAACGTATGAGAAGTCAGCATGCAGGTAACGATAGCCAAGGCTCAACGTCCTGTCAAATCCTGGTCAGGACACAGTACACGTCATCTGTCGGCCAAGTTTTAAAATAAAATTATCAACAGTTACAGTCGTCTTTTTGCATATACTGTAAGAAGGCTTAGCAAATCTGAAATATTTATGCCTTAAAAAAAATTGCTTCCACTTCTTATAGAGCAAAATCTATAAAGGAAAAACATATACTCAATCATTGAGTCTCACTGAACAGACATAACATCAGCTGCAAGATTGCTCTGCAAGAAGCTGCAAGACATTGTAAGCAAAGCTTGAATGGTGACACAGTGTAGCAAACTGTTATTTGAGGCCTTTAATGATCAGCAAACCTTAAGGCAAAGACACAGGGCAGCCTTTTGTTCTACATAGTCAGTAACAGAAAAATTGACATCAACATCCACATTTCCCACCAAAAGAGGAAGAATAATAAGACACAATCAGGCGGGTGTCTAATGCAGTTGTGTCTGATCTGTTTTCTGGTTGCAAAGGTAGGTGAGGTAAAATAGTACGTAAACAAAAGAGTGAAAAACTGAACCATGTTTTTATAGCATTAATGATCAGGCTGTGAATAATTATTTGCAGCCCATGCCAACACTTTGCCTTGGATACAATTTATTACCATTAATGAACAACAATATTTTTCCAAGCTAAATACCTACACAATAATCATTACAAAAGATGGAAGGATTGTTGTGTACGATGGTACTGTTGATGCCGTCATGTTTAGTGGCTCACAGCACTGTCCATCTTTTACAGATTTTTAAGATTATTTTTTCTTTTTGTCTTTTTTAGGATTATAATTAACTGTGTTCCACCCTCTAATTAGTTTGGTTAAGCTTTTCTAGATTGCATGTTACCCAAAAACAACATTTCTGCTTTTTTAACAAAATTCCCCATGTCTGCTATACCTTCCAATAGCAAAATGCTAATAAAATCGAGAGAGACACATCTGCTCCTTTAAGGGAAGCTCATTTTACGTCGGAACGAATCATAACCACTCATTGGTTAGTTGCTGATGGGCCTCCAGGATTGATTGACAGGTGGCCTCACGTCAATTGGATAGGCTTCACTACCTTATATTAACTATATATGGTAAAGGCAATCATTTAAATAAATACTAATAAAACGAAAAACAGAAATTCTCATCCAAACAAACAATTATTTTAAAACTGCTGCTTTGAGATTGTTAAATCATTATTAATAGTTGTGCTCAAAGTAATAACCATAAAATATCACTAACTGGATTATCAGCTGTTAGTAATTACTTTATTTTTAAATGAAAAATAGTTTATTTGCAGGTCTTGGGAAGCAATGTTAAACCAACAAACCATTTTAATTGTCAAACTGTTAATTAACTACAATTGTTTTGCTTATTTAAAGGAGAATGTTGATAATGATAGTAGTGTATCATGTAGGGTGGAGTGAAGAGAAATAAGTGAGGCCAGTTTTTCTGTGGTCCTTGGTTGCAGACAATACTGGTTTATATTCCATGTAATGTACATTAAGTGTTAAAGTTTGTGAACAGACTTGCTAACACTCATGTTTTTCAAAAGTCTAATATGGTTTAGGATTTTCAGTATTTGAAAGCTTAAATATTATGATACTAAGGCTGTGCAGTATGAGTGGTATCAAATGGTGTCCAGGGATGTAGGGAAATAAATATGATGGTTTTTAAGGTTTTGTTAATGGAGTAAAATCACCAAAAACAAGAGGGATTAACTCAGAAGAAAGGTAAATATTTTGCTATTGAAAACTCTTCTATCTTTAGGAGCTATTGCTCGGTTAGCAAACTAAGGGGCTGTGACTCAGTGGGAGGAGGAGTAAACCAGCACGCAGTGATAGGGCTCTGATTCCAGCTGCCTTCTACCACAAGTTGATGCGCCACTGGGCAAGGCACTTAACCTCAAGTTACCTACTGATCTCCATATGGGTGTAATAATCTGTATGCTTATCTGAATGAGACTGAGCGAATGTGGCTCCAGTGTAAAGCGTTTGGGGACCGCCGTACATAAAATAATTTTTTTATGTCAGGGCAGTTCAGAGAGACTGATTTAACCAAAAGATCAACTCAGCAACAGTGCGCTAAGGGGTCCTAGCGTGTTGGAACGACATTTTTTCAAAACATAAGCATAGTTCCTATAGGACCCCCCCATCCATCTGTCTCTGTGTGAGTGCAGCTTACAGGCTGCTCTCCTAGCAAACCTAATTTACTGTCGGCCGTGGCTGCCAGCAGGTTACTGGAGCCCACTGCTTCTACGTCTGTATGACCAATCACAGGAACATTTCACCAGCCGGGGACTGGGGAAGAGACAGAGAAATTGTGTTCGCACTGTGGATGTATTTATTACTGGTCCAGAATGCTGTTACTTTTATTACTGGCTTTGTTCTGGCTGAGTCTCAGTGTAATCATTTTGGTCTCTCCTCCAGTCTTACTCTCTTTATCTTTCTCTCTCAATCTTCTCCCTTGCTCTCCCTAAATTCATAACAGCTCTAAGTCTTACCCTTGCAATGCTTTTTATACTTCCTCTTGTCTGTCAAGGCTTTCAACAATGTTTAAGGTGTTTTACACTTATCAATAATTCAGACTGATCAATACTCTGAGTTTGTGTCGTATGGCTGGAAAAACTACCCACTATATAAATAGTCTTTTCTCCTATTTCTTTTCTCCTCCCCATGTAAACAGCAATAATGTAAAATTTCAGAATAATGTCTAAATGTCAAAACAGTTACTCTTTTTCATATAATCTGGAGTTATTACTTGTAAAAATGATTTAATAGTTAGCAATATAAATTCCATTTTCATCCATCCATTTTCTACTGCTTAGTCCAGTCAGGGTTGTGGTCAGCCCAGTGCTTATCTCCAGCAGTCTACTGGCGAGAGGCGGGTACACCCTGGACAGGTCGCCAGTCTGTCCCAGGGCAACACAGAGAAACAACAACACCCACATGCAAGGAGAATTTAGAGAAACAAATTAACCTAACAGCCATGTTTTTGGAATAAACTGCAGTACCCAGAGAGAACTCACGTATGCACAGGGAGAACATGCAAACTCCATGCAGAAAGACCCAGGGATCCCAGGAATCGAACCCAGAACCTTCTTGCTGCAAGGCAACAGTGCTACCCACTGCACTACTGTCCTGCCCAGTTATTAAAATTAAAAGAAATCACTAAAAGATGGATTATAAATGCACTTCATCATTTTCTTCATCATTTGCAGAAGCAGGAGTAGAGAATGACACCTCACCATATGTTGTAATTCTCACTTTAAAGTCGTAGAGAAACTGCTGTTCCAACCGTTCCATTTACAAATTCTCCAGAGTGGTGCACGACCTTACACAAATGAATAAAGTGAATGTGATTGGTCATTTATCAAGAGGGCAGGATTGTTGTGGCGGAAGGTGCGCAAGTATGTTTAGTTGTGGCTTGTTTCTCTGAATCATCTTTCTAAGCAGTTAGAAACTTAGTGCTAGTAGGTTCCCAACGGGAAATTGCATTGGGACCACGTAGCACTAAATTGGTGACTAAGCAACGACGCTGTGAAGGAACGCTATGGACAGCGGAAACATGCAAGAGGAGGAGAGTTTTGTGTTGGAGGTCGTGGATGAGTCTCCTTCGTCATACATTTATTATTTAGAGGAGGAAAAATAGGAACAAAGTTGTTGTGAAAGAGGACGCCAGGGCAGCAGAAGCTTGGTTTGGTGTAGAAGGCTTACAGCCGTACATGTTTGAGCCCTTGCCTCACAACGCTGCCAGTTCTGTTAGCTCTACGCCTGCTGAAGACACAGACGTGCATCCCCGTGAACACTGGGACGGAATTCAATGGGAAAGGAAATGATTCTTATTTCAACCGTTGCGTATATTAGCTGCAACATATGAATCAAGATGTTATGACCGAAGAAATTTGATTGACAGATGACCGCTGATATATGAATGGCCAAATTTAGGTGTTAAGGCTGACATATAACTAACTGGCCTGCATAAGATAACGAGAAAAAAAAACACAGATTTTAAGACAGGATTTTTTTTTTTTTTATATAGAATTTTCTAAATTTTGGGCCAAATAGTCTGATAAAGAGTTCATTAATATACATGTTTAAGCCAGAATGATTTGAGATTTAACTATGACTTCCCTACAACTTAAAGTATCAGCAGAAGAACCTTCCCAGAAGACCCTATGGTTTGGGAGGGCCTGTAGGATAAAGGCAAATCAAACTGAATGGATTAGGTTTATTGAGAGTTTTAAATGCTTGTAAGATTAGGCCACTTAAAACTTAGAACTTTGAGGTGAAAAGACAGCCATTGGAAAGACTTTATAATCAATGATCAGTGTGTTCAGATCCTTGTCAGGTTTTGGCCAGCTCAGTTGTGGAGTAAAGGAGCAATAGCTTTTCTGTTTTTTAGGAGGTCCAGTAGACGGAGAAGTTCAATAAACTTTGAGTTTGTCCCAGATTAGTTGTTTGAAACAACTTTGACTTGGTTTTTGAACCTTTAATTGGGATGAAATACGACGACTTTGTCTGATTCTTACAAGTATTAACGATAAAATTCAGAAAAAAACCTCTGTTGCAATACTTTTTGAAATATTTTCTTTTCAAACTGTTGTATTTTGTTGGTTTGAAAAAAGCATATTTCATTTATACATTTTTTATTTTCTTCTATTTTTTTTTTTTCAAAACTTGTCTTTTCAGATTGAGTTGTGTGATTTGCATTCTCTCAAATTGCCTTTTGCAGATCACATTCTCTTCTGTTTTTTGGGGAAAGAAAAAATTACATAAGATGATTTTTTTAATAAAATATGTGAAAAGAATTTTAAAGATTAGGTTTAAAAAATATTTTAAAAAATAAAATTGAAAATGTTTTTTTTTCAAGAACACAATCTAAGGAAACAGCAGTTTTATGATTAAGAAGTTTTTAGAAATTTCTGAATTGCATTTCTTTCAAATTTCCTTTTTTTGAAAAGTTTTTGAAACTTTTGCTTTTTTTTTAAGCATACTTCTTATACTTCTGACAGTGGACAGGAAAAACTCATTTTTAACAGAAAGAAACCTCCAGCAGAACCAGGCTCAGTGTGAGCGGCCACCTGCAGAGGCCGACTCAGGTTCAAGGAGATCGAAGCAGAGATACAAAACGCAACTGTAAAAGGCGGCCCAGTCCAGGGGACACACAGCAAGGCAGATGAGATAGACTACAGTTTGCAGTTTTGCAAGTTGGGCACATTAGAGAAGTTTTTTACCTTTTAATATTAGACCCCAGCACAGACTCTAGACTCTAAAAGTGTGAAACATTTTTGAAATCTTACTAAAATGCACTGCAAGTAATGATCTTAGAAATTTATTATATAAGTAAATTTTCAAGTTTTTTTTTTGTATTTTTTTTATTTTGTATGTATTCATAAGACCTGACAAATGAATTATTATGTCTACCTGGTAACCTTAGTCTTATTTGGACTTTCCCTCCCTGTTTGTTTTCTGTCATTTTACCTCCAGGGAAACATTTCAGACTTCCATCTCACTTTTGTTTTCCTGATCTTCTGTTTTTGGCCCCACCATGCTGCCATCCGTCCCTAACAGGGCTTAATTGGATGTATTAGCTTTGAGAGCTTGCAGGAGTTCTGTGTGTTCCCAGTTAATCATGAGCAGACTCTCAAACGGCTAACACAGCGGGAAGAAAAAAAGGCTCCAGGGACCGACTCTCACCCCTGCAGAGAGGGCTGGGAGAGTGGTGTTCTCTTGAGAATGCCAGCAGGAGTTTTTAGGTTTCTTTTTTTTAAGACAGAGCTCTTACAGAGATAGAGCAGCAGGCATATGTTTTAACAGAGGCAAAACACCCAGACAGCTGCACATAATCCAAGCTTGTCAGTCCTACAGCTATCACTCAAAAACTCATATTCTATTATTAATCAACTCTGGGGATCTGATTTGCAATTATCCTTTGACATCCTGCCATTAAAGTAAAGTGACATTGTGTTTTATGTCCGGCTGTTAAAGGTCCTCTAATAAAAGCAGACACTCATTTTTACAGCATTCACAAACTATGAAAAAGCTAATTAGACATATAGAGAGAATACAACAGATTTATCCTCTGATGTCCAACATCAGACACGTTGTTAAACGGCTGGTGAGTTTTGCAGCTCACTTTACACGGCCACATAGATGAGCTCATCTGTTTGGATGTAGTGCGCCATCGTGCGTGTTTGCCGCTAAAATAAACAGAAGGCTGTCGTCTGACTTGTCAGATCGAATGTCAGATGAGAATCGATCTGCAGTTCAAACATTCACACATTTACATACTTTTGCTTATATGATTTACCTTCCTTGGTGAGTGGAGAGTGGAGTTCTGAAATCTGATGGAATCACTTCACAGTTCCTATATGAGAGCTTTACTATGCTTACTGTAAGGAAAAATAATCTCCTTCTGATGGACTCTTCACACCTCTACCATACTGTTTTTGGCTAGCAGGAAGCGCTGACTTAAAAGGTTAAAAGGTTTATTTTTAAAACAAATATAAATCAACCTCCAGTTTTACTTTATAATTAACTGCTTTTTATGACGAGTTTTAGGGCCAAAGAAGAGAAAAAATTAATTGGGGTGAGGATTTTTTTCCCCTCCTCCTCGCAAAGTCATTAAAGTTGAAATGTTGAGAATAATGTCCAAGTATAGTCTTAATAATAAAGCTAGGCTTTATTCAAATATGGCCAAACAGGAGTCTCTTGTTAATCATGTCCTGTGACTTTATTATTGACTTTATTCTTTAAACCCTTTTCAACTTTTTTATTGATCATTCTACTTTATTCTCGTCATCTTCCTTCAATTTCATTTTTTCATTTCTGTGGCCCTAATACTCCTTCATAAGCTTTGAGCTGTTTTAAGAAGATTGCATAAAAAATGTATTAAAAAAAAGAACAAGAAAAGGGTCATGTTTAATTTTAAAGACGGTGTACTTTAACTATGTTGATCTTTTGATTTAGACGTCCTCCCCTTCTGTTGCCTCTGGCTTCCATTTTACAATTAGAGATTTTTTCCTTCAAGTTAGCAAAAAAAAAATTCTGCAGGCAACTTCTGGACATCAGTTTGAATCAATTTCTACAATCCTTTTACCAGTGTTCAGATCAAACTGTTTGATGTGGCTCTGCTTACATTTGTATGCCACTTTTTCCTGAAATTTAAAAATAAATGCTTCCCTCCCTGAGGTCAGAAGCCCTCCAGTCTGCCTCTAAGCCCTCCAATTGTTAATAAAGCTTCATACTCCAACAGCTCCTTCCTTTATTAATTATCCCATCCTTGAATTGTGCACCTAATAATTTTTCCGCTCAGCCGAACCCTTTAACAGTGCGTGTTGTAGTGAAGTGTGTTGGTAATCAGAAAGTAGAATGAGAAATCTTTAGCTCTGATGACAAAGCAGAACCACGTACCAAAGTCAATGCGGACGCAATATGGCCGACCTTGAGCCAAAATGGCAACAAGCTCCCGACGTCGTATGGAAATAGCTATTATGTTCACTGAACTGTGAATGTATGGCATACCTCATTATGATTATTGCTCCATTTGTTGCAGAGATGGCATCAGGCATTGATATAATAGAGTCACTTCATAGAAAAGAAACAAGGTGACAGATAATCTGTCAAGATGGAAGCAATCCTTATTCTGGCATTAGCTGTGCAACGCCAGCAGTGTGGCTCCCTGCACATGTGCGCTCTCTTGTTTCTTTGCCTGGCAGGTCACCTCAGATGTGCTGAGTAGACTGTTATGTCTTTATTAGATGTAAACTGACCTCAGGTTAACCAGAATGCTCCGGCCCTGGCACAAAGAGCTCTAACAACATATGGAGATTCCTCCGCCTCCAGGCTAAACATTACGGGCCTCTCCAAATAAACTGCAAAAACCTTTGCCAGGACAGAAGAAAAGGGACTTTTTCACTGGAAGAGAAGCTTCAGTTTTGTAATTAGGGAGTTTAGAGAGGAAAAGAGGGCAAATAAAGAGAGGGATACAGAAAGAAGAGGAGTTGCTCAGCTGATTCCTTTTATTCAATGTTCCTCAGGCATCCTGATCTGCTCTGGCGGCTTAGCCTCGTCATTAACAGCTTTAGATTTAATTAGCAGCCATTAAGCCTCTGTTTTACTGGAGGAGCTTACAAATACTTAATCACTGTTTGGGTAATGTACCATGTGTAGCGCTGTTGATATGGACGCAAAGGGAAGAATTATGCAGCATATAGTAGGTGTTATTCTTGTTCAGACCCCTTTTTTGGTACAACGTATTTGTTTGAAACGTATTTGTAATCAATCTGCATAAATATCTTAATTCCCCAAGCCTTCTTGGTTCAGGCAGATGCTTCTTGCTTATTGAGGCATATAACATTTGTAAAAACAAAAAACATTAATAGAGCTGACGGAAGAAACAAGCAGACCACTACTAAATCTACTCCAGGCCACTAGGGATGATAATATGGGGGAGGTGATGTCCTAGTGGATAGAGCAGTACACTTTTGCTCTAAGAAAGCACCCAGTTCGATCCCCACAGCCTGCACTCTGGGTCCCTGAGCAAGACCCTTAACCCCACACTGCTCCACGGGCGCCACACAATGGCAGCCCACTGCTCCCTAAAGGGGATGGGTTAAATGCAGAGGTGAATTTCTTCAGTGTGAGATCAATAAAGTTAAATTATAAAAACTATTCATTTTCATAAGATACAACTCATAAATATCTAGGGACTGCCTCTCTCCAAATGTTTGCTCCAGTTAACGGTTTGAAAAACAGTGAGGTTTGCACTGGAAAAACTGAAAT
>NW_015150692.1:318772-338891 GCF_000732505.1 Cyprinodon variegatus
TTTTCTTGTTTCATTGGCAAAATGTCTCTTTAACCTCCTTAATACAAGAACAAATGTACTTATTTTAAGAAAAAAGGACTTATCTAGATTTCAATTTTTTCCAGCATAAACAGAGGTGTCGGTCTCCACTCATTTATTGGCATGCAGACAGAAGAGCACAGAAAGTCCCTATTACTGCATCTCTTACTACCTTTATCCTGCTCCTATATTGGATCTTAGGGTTAGAAATTTTCAAACTTTTCTTGCTTTATTTTTCTTTTATGTTGAAAGTAAAAACATACACTTTTGACTTTATTTTCTGCATTCCATTCCATTCTCAGTAGATTATATATTTTTTTCATGCTGAGTCTTTAAAGCACTGAGTTTAACCTGTGTATTTTTATTATCTATGGTGCTTGTGACTTCTTCTATCAATTCAATGATGGCCATTGCTGTAGATCTTTGTGATCTACTGTAAATCCATACTGACTTTTTGAATACAGAGTTATGGAATGCAATTAATAAATAACTGCAAACTGCTTAAACCAGAATATCTAGATTTAATCTTCTCTTACATCTAATACCCAAAGAAGACTTACTAACAATAAAGTCAGGACAAAGAAACGCTGTCATCACTTTGAAAAATCAGGCATTGGCTCAGTACTTTGCTATAAAACACACCTTTTGTTAACTGGCTTTGGTGATTCGTTGGTTCCAGATCAGATAAAGCTGTGGTTCAGCTTTAATCAGGAGGACATGGAGCAGCTCTTAAAATGTTCCTGTTGGTTGTAATTAAAATTTTAAACTAAAAACATTATTCCATGAAGTGTGACTTGTGGTAAGCATATCTAAAATATATGATTCTTTATTTTCACTGGTGTTTTAACGAGGTTTGTTTCATAAATGAACCTTTTAAAAACATCAGCCAGGTATAGACCATACTTTATACTTAGCCCAAAATAAGCCTCGATCATTTGTCAATAACTGATCTGATATATTATTCATTTTTTGGTTTTCATTTGTTGTAATGAAAATACATATATTCCACTTTTCACCGAACAACATATACAGACAAGTTTTTCATCCCCTTTTCTTATTCTTCATTTTATGCTCACTCTTTTTCTTCTTGTTCTTAGACTTTGCTTGGAGGCCAGGGACCCTTACTGCGGCTGGGACTTCAGGCAACGCAAATGCACCACGCTGGAGGAAAGCTCCAACATGAGCCAGTGGAAACAAAACATCACTGTCTGTCCGGTAAGACTGACCTCACTGCAGCATTTACTGTACGCATTCAATTGGCCTTCTTTCCTTTGGCCTAAACTCAGCAGATTGTTTATCTCTACACACGTCAGCCTTTACATGACAGCTTCTGTCAGATTATCAATAAACAGTGGTGACCCTCAGCCTCTAGAGGTCAAGGACTCCCATACTAACACAAAGCCTCATGTGTTCAACAGATGGAGTTTTTTTTCCCCAAAGCTTCATGGAAGTTTCTCCTCATGTCACTTTTCTATGACGGGAATCAAATTGAACCCAAATAAAATTAACCTCTGAAATGTAAAAAAAAATGTCTTTCAGCTGCGTAACCAGACCACTGATGGTGGCTTTGGACCCTGGACTTCATGGCACCCCTGTAACAATGATGATCCACTGGATGGTGTGAGCTCCTGTTTGTGTCGCTCCAGATCTTGTGACAGTCCCGCTCCTCGGTGTGGAGGCAAAAACTGTGACGGCCCAACTATTGAAGTCTCAAATTGCTCAAGGTCAGAAAATAAAAGTCTAAAATGTGGACATTTTGTAACCTGTTTGCTAAAAGAATTTTTTTTGATTCAATTCAATTCAGTTTAGTTTATTTATATAGGCCAATTCACAGCACATGTCCGCCCAAGGCATTTTACAGAGACTATTTAACCAGATCATACAGTCAGATTGGTTAAAAATTTTCTAAGGAAAACCAGATGATTGCATCGACTCATTGAATCGAAGGCAATCCCTCACTCTAAGCATACTTGTAGCGACAGTGAAGAGGAAGAACTCCCTTTAAACAGGAAGAAACCTCCAGCAGAACCAGGCTCAGTGTGAGCGGCCATCTGCTGAGGCTGACTGGGATTCGAGGAGACAGAGGTTGACATAGAAAAAGAAGCAGAGATACAAAAGGCAACTGTCAACCAGCTCCACAGACGGGCCCATCCAGGAAACACACAGCCAGGCAGACGAGCTGTGAGCCAGCTCAAAGGATGAAAGAGAGCAAATCCAGTTACCCACAGTAAGAGAAACAGGACTAGGAATATAGTCAAAGATGCTCAAACACCAATGGTTTTACCTTATTGACATAAACCTGCCAGAGCTTTGTGTGGGTTTGTTCAATAGGTAACATCATTTAGAGTCAGTTTACCTACACATGCATCTGTACATAAGGCTACGTAGTTTGTAATATTTGAAATAAATAAACGTAGAAACAAAACACTTTTGTGATGATTGTAATGATCGATTAAAACAGATTTAGATTATAATTGAAAGAACTACTAATTACATGAAATTATGCTAATAATAATGGAAGATGTGCTGTTATTTTTTTAGGGTTTTCTGTTCAGAGCCTTTCTCCTGGTCAGTTAGACCAGCCTCCTACTGGGATTAGAGATCACAATAATTTTTGCTTTTTGTTGAAGGACTGAAAAAGTTTCTCTTCTAATAAATGCATGTATTTAAAATTTATTTATCTAAAATGAAACTACTTTCAAGCCAACATACAATATATTTCTGTTTTTTTTTTTGTGCATCTATAACCTTGACTTTTGTTAAGGCACATAATGCAGTAGTAGCCATGGCAAGATGAAAAAGACTTACAGGAAAGAACTGAGTCTTTTTTTATTATCCTACCATTTCTTATTCCATCCTCTAAAAAATGATTCAGTGAAGTCTGTATAGTTTAAAAAGGCTGCCGGTGAAAAATGATGAGGCTCCTTCTAGTCTCGTCTTAAATAAAAAAAAAAAAAACTGGACACAATGCTTGATTTAAAATACTCAATTTATTGCAGATTCCATTCATAGTCATTGAAGCATCAGTTATTGCATTGATTGTGATGACTAAAAGTTTCAGTGTGGTATTTTGAAAACCACAAAATATATCAAAATATACATTTCCACTCCTTTGTGTTCAGTAAAATGCTTAAATCGCAGTAAAAAGAACTTAAACCCCCCCATCCTGCTGGATAGCTATGGCAGATTTAATTCTTGGTGTTAAAATTGAATTGTGCTTTTGTAGAGAGCGGGAATTAAATCATGAGGAGAGCTTCCCAGGAACAAAGCACTTAAGCAAATGGAGTGAATGTTACCCAGTCAGAACAAGCTCTTTTTGTCTGTGTGCATTTCTGCATACAGAAGTTAAAAATTAGAGGATTTCTTTGAAAGGTGGAGCTGAGAAATGATTCTTGTATTCTCTAATTTAATAATGCATTAACACCTTTGGAGAAAACTGTGTTGAATCGTTAATAAAATATGATGTTTCTGAATAATGGGGGCTCTGAGGCCACTAATGTCTTTTCGTTCATCTGTTGTTAAAAGGAATGGAGGCTGGACACCCTGGTCGTCGTGGGGACAGTGCAGCACAACCTGTGGTACAGGCTTTGAGATGCGCCAGCGTTCCTGTAACAACCCCTCACCCCGACATGGTGGGAGAGTGTGCGTGGGGCCCAGCAGGGATGAACGGTAAAAATAATTACATTTAAATAAAGCCTTGCACTAATCCCCTTAAAAAATTAAAGTTCATTATTTAAGCATAAAAGAAAAAAAATAACGAGATTGTTAGACAATGCTTAATCGCTGGAAGGTGCTTTAACCCTACTGAAAAATATTACAACCTTCTGTGTACTTTGCTCTTAATAGAAACTTTAATGTGTGGGCCTTACAAAGCTAAGCTCACATTTAGAACTGCGTTTTATTTCACTTGTGAGGCCAAAAGAAATTCCCAGTTAATGGGCCATTAAGATTAAATCGTACTAAACTAAATTATCTAAATTACCCGAGTTACCCAGTTATACATTTTGCAAATAAGCTTTAATTTCATTTACATTTTATGGATATTAGATTTGTACCAGTTAATCTGAATTATCTCAAAGAAATATTACTTTTGTTTTATCAAAATATGTGTTTTTCTGAATATTACCACACAGCAAATGGTGCTGTCATTCTAAAAAAAAAAAAGACAAAATGATGAGAAATATTATTGTTATTATTATGATTATTTGGGTTAGAGCTTCTTATTATCAGAGGTGGGTAGAATACCCCAAAAAATTTTACTATAATCGTATTTTGATTTAAGTAACAGCAAAAAACTATTTGGTAAAAAGGCTATTAAAATACCTAGCAACTCATCATAACATTTGATATTTAAAAATATGTAAGAATGACAGACCAACATGCAAAGTGAATTTGAAATGATAATGATAGAATGATTAAAACAAAAAAATAATGTAAGAATAAAAATAAAATACAACTAGTCGAGGCAGAAGAAACACTTCTCCAAACTTAGCACTACCTCCAGTGAAGGGACGTAATCCTTGTTGGATATTGGCCTGATTAGAATACAATAAAAAGTATTTTATATTATAAGCGTTAACTGTCTTAGATCAGAGCATTGTTTTTAATACAATGTATTTTAAATTTAATAAAATAATTTTTTAAAATTCCTATCAGCCTACTGTCCATAAAAACGAGCCACTAGTGCCGTAAAAACGTAAAAATAAAATAAAAAAGAAAGATATATTATAATATACGTTAGTATAAGTAAAAAGTATGGTACAGTAAAAATTACTTATGTAAATTTAACACCTTCTGTTGGCTCCATTCTTAAATACTTTCTTGTTTTTACTCAATGAAGTCTATAAAGACATATGTCCTCAAATAAATCACAAAAATACAATCAAATGTAAGAATGTATAAAATAAAAGTAACTTAAGAGAATAAACAACAGAAGAAAAAGGAGAAAGGAGACACAAAGGGAAACAGCCGTCATCAAACTGAATATATTTGCTTCACCCATAAACATTTTGCTAAGACTAACAGATGGCTCTACAGTATATACTGTTTACATGGATACATTATAGTATTACCCATAATCCTCCTCCCACCTACTTCAAATCCATTAGTTTTGTGCACTTTACAGCTAGTACAGCTTTTAAAACAAGTTAAGTGTTAGTCCCTATTTCTTCCAAAAAGGGTTTTAGGGTTTTGTTTATCCCAAAAATGTTAGCAGGAGTTTATATTTCATAGAAACAAACTGTTGAGCTTTTATTTTGACTGTTAAAGAATAATGAGGGCTGAAAGTTATTTATATTAATCTTTGAGGTAGGTTACCGGGTAGTTAAACATCTAACTATCAGTTGGTCTCACATTACCAGCAGATTATTTTAGCAGTCAGTTGGTCTCACATTACCAGCAGATTATTCTAGCAGTCAGGTTTGAAACCGAATCAAATTTTCTGTGACATCTTCTTACAGTGCATTGTGTATTTTAGCTCCACCACTGTTTCTTCAGGTTCTGCAATGAGGGCGTATCGTGTCCTCAGCCTATTTTTTGGACTCCATGGGGCTCTTGGACTAAGTGCAGCACAGAGTGCGGTGGAGGTGTCCATTCCAGGGTCAGGTCCTGTGAGAACGGCAACACTTGTCCCGGATGTGCACTGGTAGAGTAAACATTAACACACAAAAACACACTCTGACCAATAAAATCAGCTGGTGGATATAAGCAAATACCATCTTCTGTGAAACATGATTTTTTTTTTCTATGTTAAACATGAGTTCAGTTGTCTTTAACAGAGCAGATTATATTAAATCATCCGAGATCAAATGAATTACAAGTGACCACAGTAGATTTTTATCCTAAAAACATTGGACACCAGCATTTAGAGAATGTGGTAACAGTAATGTCAGTCACAACAACACATGATGGACAAGATCAATGCAGCACACAGTGTGCTTCCTATACACACTGGTTCCAAAGAGTCTTCTAGATAACAAATCCTGATGTTTTGGCCCTAGAGAGAGGTATTTGGTCTCTTGACAGCTAACAAGTCGCTAATGAATTTTAGCTCATCTCCATTTCTTATAAAACTATGGTTTTCCATTCATAATCCATTGTTGCATAATAACTATTAAACAATCTTTTCAATCTTATCTCTTGATCAGTTATTTTAACCACTGCTACTCGTGTTATTTTGCTGCTACTAATGCTTTTTTTATGATTGGCCAATCACAATTAATGTAACCGCCTTATCACATATCATATTCACTGCTGATCAAAATCTTAAGACCAGTCAAAAAATTGCAAGAATTTGCATTTTGCACTATTGGATCTAATGAAGGTTCTAAGTAGAGCTTCACAATTTTAAAAGAAGAAATCAGCATAAATCAGCATTTTCAGCTGATCAAAAGTTTAAGACCATAGCTCAAAAAAAAAACCTGAAAACCCCCCAAAACAGAAATCAAAGTGTCAAAAAAAGGACTCAGTAATGAGTGGCTCCACCATTCTTGTTGATGACTTCAAACAATCGTTTAGGCATGCTTGATGCCAGTGTTTCCAGGAGGCTAGTGGGAACGTTGCTCCAAGTGTTCAAGATGGCTTCACGAAGGGCATCCACTGTCTGGAAATGATGTCCATTTTTGTAAACTTCCCTTGCCATCCATCCCCAAATGTTCTCAATTGGGTTTAGATTCAGGGAACATGCAGGATGTTCCAAAAGAGTGATGCTATTCTCTTGGAAGAACTCCTTTGTCAGGCGGGCATTGTGAACTGCAGCATTGTCCTGTTGAAAAACCCAATCATTACCACACAGATGAGGGCCCTCAGTCATGAGGGATTCCTGCTGCAACATCTCCACATAGCCAGCTGCTGTTTGATGCCCCTGCACAACCTGAATCTCCATTGTTCCATTGAAGGAAAACGCACCCCAAATCATGATGGCGCTCCCACCACTGTGCCGTGTAGAAAACATCTCAGGTGGGATCTCCTTATCATGCCAGTAACGTTTGAAGCCATCAGGACCTTCAAGGTTAAATTTTTTCTCATCAGAGAAGACAACTTTCTTCCACCTTTCAATGTCCCATGTTTGGTGCACCCTTGCAAAGTCCAAACGGGCAATTTTGTGGCGTTGAAGAAGACGTGGCCTTTGAAGACGTTTTTTGTTTCTCAAGCCCTTCTCTCTCAGATGCCGTCCGATGGTTATTGGGCTGAAGTCAGCACCAGTAATGGCATTAATTTGGGTAGAGGATCGTCCTGTGTCTTGACGGACAGCCAATCGGATCCTGCGGCTCAGAGCTGGTGAAATTTTTTTGGGTCTACTACTTGACTTTTTTGTTCCATAACCCTCAGGATCATTTAAAAAAATGCAAAATGACTGTCTTACTGCGTCCAACCTCAGCAGCGATCGCACATTGTGAGAGGCCTTGCTTATGCAGCTCAACAATCCTACCATGTTCAAAGTCAGTGAGCTTTTTTGCTTTTGACAATCAGGAGGTCTTGACAGTGGAAAGACTTGACAGAAAATAACATGGAATTGAGATTTTTGCACAGCTTTTGGCTTTTAAAGACTATGGTCTTAAAAATAATGTTTGGGTGTAAATGCTGTTTTCAGAAAATTCCCTGCTCAAAAGTTCTTGTCTCTTGCACTGATTTTTTCCTTTAACATTGTGAAGCTCTACTTTGAACCTTCTTAAGATCCAATAGTGCAAAATGCAAATTCTTGCAATTTTTTCACTAGTCTTAGGATTTTGATCAGGAGTGTATCTTTTTTATATAGTAGAATATTTAATTGAGAAATGAAAATAAATTGCAATGGTTAGCTTGATAAAAAAAAAGCATGTCTAATACCTGCTTAAAGGTTGTTATTCTTACTGGAAACAAAGAGCTTCAGCTTCATCTGGATGAATAACAACACCTCTGGTGGGATGTCATCTAAACAGCTGGTCTGAAATTAGAGGAAACTGACACTCTGTTTCGGTATAAATGCTTGAACCAGCTGTTCTATACGATGGTAGAAGATAGTTCAGGCTAAGGCTGGTGCAGCAAACATCAAAGCTTTCTAGCCACAATGTAAACGCAACAATGCAATTTGTTAAGAGCACATAAATAGGTATGTCGAGGTCTAGATTAACAGAAATTAAAATAAAAATCAAACAAGAATATGTACATTTTAAATAGGAAAAAAAAGCATTTTCTTCCCTTTGGGGCTATGAAAATAAAGCTCTGTGTTGAAGGTCTTCAGTCCTGCTCCTACCTTAGAAAGACACATCTAATTCAATATGGTTGCAATACCTCCTGAGCAGCCTTTGAAGTCCTCATTTATTTGGAGGCAGGGAGAAACCTGCAGAACAGTGGCTCCAGGATTTAATTTCTAATTTCACCTCTATTTCCTTTAGGAGTACAAGGCTTGTAACCTGGAGGCCTGTCCAGAGGTAAAGAGGAACACTCCTTGGACCCCCTGGATGCCTGTCAATGTGACCCAAGGTGGAGCTCGTCAGGAGCAAAGGATGCGCTACATGTGCAGGGCCCACTTGGCCGATCCTCACGAGCTGCAAATCGGACGGAGGAAAGTAGAGACGCGCTACTGTCCGAATGATGGAACGGTGGTCTGTGAGACGGATAGTAAGTAAAGTAAAACAGCAGAGAGAGATAAATGGGAGCTGAAAATAAGAACTCACAACACACAACATATACAGATACGATTGCTCAACTTTTATCATACGTTAACAGCAGCTCACTAATGGATCACAGTGATAGCAGTTTTTAAGTCATAAAAAATGTCACAAATTTTATATATTTGAATCTTTCTGTGTTTAACATTTGAAGCAGTTTTGAAGGAGCTTGCATGAATACATCTGTCCTCATATTGGATTTTATTTCGATGCAGCTGCAATCGATGATGCGTCTCCTGGCTTTCTCCAGCTCATTGACATTTCCATAACTCTTTTCCCCAAACTCTTGATAACATCAGTGTCATGAATTAATATCTTTTCCACTGAGGGAATTTTGATGCCTAAGTTTTGGGGCATTTTTTATATGCGTTTCTGAGTTTTGTTGCCAGTTTGTAATCTCCAGTTTTGAAACACCTCAAGCTGCCAAATTATAAAGTTTTCAACATTCACATGTTTTGTCAGTTTTATCGCTGAAATTAAAGATAACACATTTATAAAGTTTAGTTTTTGTACTGTTGTTAGCATTGCCCGCTAGTTGTTGGTTTGGCTAGCGGTGCTAAAACAGCAAATTTTTGGCTTTACCTTTGCAAATGATTTTAGTCATTTTTGGTTTCCTGTTTGCATTTCATTGTACTTGTACACTATGTCTTTTGTATCGGTGTTCAGAGGACAGGCAGGAGATTAGAACCCAGCAGAAGAATGTAGGCAGGATAATCCAGAGGGCGAAGCCAAAGCCGATTTTGGTCACATGCTCAGTTGTCAGAGCCAGGTGGTCAGAGATCCGGTGACATACCAACGGAGTCCGGTCACAGTTCCAGTTAAGGTACACAAACAGGCAGAGATCCGTCAGGAGTCAGAAGACGTGTCAGGCAAACGGATCGGAACGGAGGCTCAGAGGTTGAGAGGCAGAACAGGTCAGGATCAGGTTATCAGAATATAGGAACGCTAGAATAAGTCTCACCAATGGCTTGAAATAATCTGGTCTGAAGGCTGGTTATATATAGACTAATGCAGTTGGATCAGATAGGTCGCTTATGAGAAACGGGCGGAGCTAAAGAGGTGTGTGAAATGAGTAATCAGACCAAACATCAGTGGCAAGATCATGGCAAATTTAGTTTGCTTTAGAAATAAGTACATTTTGTAGCATGATTACATTATTTAATGAGGATCTTGCGGCATTTCTGATTGTACATGTGTAAATGAGCTAATTATTCTACTGACAGAGGTAAGGTAATGTCATCCAAAACAACTTTGGTGCAGTGTGTAGTCCGTGTTTACTCACTGGTTTCCAACCAACCGTATGAGGGTTCCAAGAGTTCCCAATGGGGCACATTATTTGCTGTTTTAAGCTACTGCCTGCAAACATGGGGGAGAGAGAAGCGAGAGAAACGGACCAGAAAAAGTCCCAACAATACGTACATGAGAAGCCCCACCATCCAAAATAGTATCATTTTCTGTTGTCATCTTGAATTTAACTACGATACATCCTGGTCTGTCTGAAACACAACATTTCAAAACCCAGCATGTTTTGCAACAGACACGAAATTAGAGTTAAAGGGATAAAATGGAACAACACCCCTGTTATCTTCTGAAGGCTTCTGCTTGTTTCTTAATATCCATCCGTAGCTTCAATGAAAGTGGATGGAAAAAATAGTTTCCTTTTATATAGCTTCATCTCTGTGCTTGCTGACCTAACTGATCCTGAGAGTACCACAGTTTAAATCTCTTTTCAGTATCAGAATCTACCCAGAGGATGCATTTAATAACATCACCTGGTTGCACTTATGGTATGTTGTGTGTTGATTGTAAGGATTTTATAGTTTCTGACCAGCATGTCGCGCCTCAGGATCTATAAGATGAAAATATGCATACTCAAGGTATTGCCCATACCAGCAGATCTATATTATTCAAAAAAATAAAATAAAATGAATAAAATGTCAATGAACATATTCAAAAAGCTATTTGTGCCAAATTGGTGCACACCAAAGATCTTTTTACTTCTAAGACTGCTCACAAAGTAATATCTACTAAAAGAGCCCCCCTATAGCAAAAGGCATCTCTCTACACTGGTATTTACATCCCACATTTAAATGAGGTTCTGTCCATGCTTTTAGGGGAAAGTCTGCCTATATTTATGTAAATTACTGCCAGAGCAAATTACTTCGGATTCTAAAAGACCAGAATGTTTTGCATCTGCATGTATTTGGGGCATCTGTGTTATCAATGCTTAGAAAAAAAGAAAAATCTACATCTACATGCACGATTTTACAAGAAAAGTTAATAGACTGCAACATTTTCCTACATGGTCAAAAAAGCTCCATGGTCTTTCATTTCAAATAACGCTGTTTGTTGTTCTTGTTTTCTTTCATTAAGATTCCAAACAAGCCCTTTAATTAGATCATGGTCAGTAGTGAAGATTAATTTTTATAGAGTACAGGAAATAGAGGTCGAATTAGTAATAAACCTGTAAGTGGCTTCGAGCAGCTGTCATTCAGAGAGCAGAAGTCAACCTTAAAAGCCCTAATTTAAAGGCCGAAGGAGTTTGATAGATCACTGTGCTTCAGAAAAATATCGTAATCTTGGAAGAGAAGAGTGCTTTGTTTACATCTTTGTGTAAATAGCATTAGGACTGTTGACCTGGCAGAAACATGCTGTATCATCGACTCTGCTGAGTATCAGAATAAAAAAAGCTGCTAAATGCATCCAGGGCTTTTTGAGTAACAAAAAAAAAACAAAAAAAAAACTTTAGAATTATAAAAGAAGATAATATTATTGAAAATCTAATTTGATATAGATCAAAGAAAACTAAGCAAACCTGTTAGTTATTAAAAAGTGGTTGCTGACTCAAATAGATAGAAACAAATCAATGCTTGGTTCGAACAATGATTTCTTTTTTTTCTTACTTGATAAAAAAAGAGAATAATGAATAATGACAATTTGCCAATTATTTCACTTTACTTTTATTTCAATTCATTTTTCAATCCTCTACTTATTTTCAGAAGTACTTAATAGATTTTCTTTGTTAAAAAAGCGTATTTCAGTTTTTTTGCAGTCAAATTATCTATACTAGTTGTGCAGCCCTTTGTTAGCTGCTTGCTTGGTTTGAAAGCAATTCCTGATGAACATTTCAAACTTCTTGTTCTGCTCAGAAAATGGGAAAAAGTGTGCAGGTGTTTTTTGTTCTTTGTTGCTGTTTTTTTTTTTAATGAACATGAGGAGCACCCTGATATTGGTATTGGTAACTTGGATTCTCTCCTGCACATATTCCATGCTGGTATTGTTCAAAGCAGGACAGGTAAACACTGAAATAACACTGAAATGAAAAACCTTAAAATAACCTTAAAAACCTTTTATGAAAATGAAAAACAGAGTAGAGAACTGGTCCATTCAATTCAATTAAGTTTATTTCTATAGCGCCAATTCACAACTCATGTCATCTAAAGGCACTTTAAAATTCAATCAGGTCTTATAGTCAAATTGATTCAAAGTTTTCTATCTCAGGAAAACAAGTTGATTGCATCGACATATTGACTCGAATGCAATCCCTTACACTAAGCGTGCTTGTAGCGACCGTGGAGAGGAAAAACTCCTTATTAACAGGAAGAAACCTCCAGCAGAACAAGGCTCAGTGCTCAGTGGGTTAAGAAGACAAAAGCAGAGATACAAAAGGCAACTGTAAAAGGCGACCCAATCAAAGAAACACACAGCCAGGCAGACGAGCTCCGAGCCAGCTTCCATGTCAGAGGATGAAGAGAGCACATTCAGCCAGTCACAGTCAGAGAAACAGGACTACACTGAAAAAAACAGGCCGATCTCAAACATATGTAAACAAAGATTTTGATGGAAGCAGCACAGCTGACATTTCTCTCCAGGATGGGGTCTAAGCATAGTTCCCTAAAAAAACATTTAAACCCTTTGAGCTTTTTGACATTTTGTCCTTTTACATCCATAAGCTTGATTTTCTTATTGGAATTTTAATGAAATATTCAAATCCTTTTTTTTTAGATATAAAATCACCTAAGGGAGGATACCCCTCAGTCCGAATCTAGGGTGAATTTAGCAAAAATCTTCATTATCAATGCTGACTGGAGAAGCATGCCTGTGGTGAAACATGGTAGGTGCAGCATCATGCTGTGTACATGTGTTTCTTTATCAGGCACATTCACAGTGATGTACAGCTGCAGCCAAAATTAAATGGATAATAATAATTTAATTGTAATAATCCATTTTGGTATCCTCTGACCATAGCACCATTTGCATTTGCTCTTTTATTTTTTACTTTTTTAGTTGTTTTGGATTAAACTGTTCTGTGAAATATTTAAAGCTTGAGTTGCTATTTTATGATATAACCCAGATTTAAACTAAAATATACCAGTTGTTGTAAATTCTCCATTCCCCCCACACAGATCAATACTAACTGCTGGAATATTACAGTGAAAGACAAGCATGCCCGGGTTATCATCCAGCAGAGCCGTGACACACCCAAAAGTCCTCCCATTAGGAGTGTTAGCTCCCCTACATGCTGTTAGTGAAGGGTTCACAGTCTGCTACTAAACATACCCATTGACACATAGAGAGTCACACAGCAGCAGCAGTCTGATGCTTGCCATTGGTGGTCTTTTCACACAGCCCTCTCCGACATTGATTACCTGTCTTCCCCTGTCAGCCTCCTGTGGGTCGGCTGCATCGACTTTTAACAAACTGATGAAACACCGACACCAGGGAACTGTGGGATGCATTTAGACAGTGAAATATGCCTTTTGGCCACGTCGTGTTCAATTTGCATGCTTCCTGTTGCTTTTCAAGTAGTTTAAGTCCTGAATAAAACAAATGTGGTTAAAGTATTTAATCCATCCCGGATTATTTTCTTGTGCCATCTTTAGGCCTTGTGGAAGAGCTGTTGAAAGCCCCAGTGGTAAAAATGGCCGGGATGAGCTGGTCATCGTGGGAGAGCTGGTCAAGCTGCTCTCAGAGCTGTGCCAAAGGTTACCGCACCCGTCGGCGAACCTGTTCCGGACCAGAGGGGAAGAGCGCCCCAGTGGCGTGCCGAGGCTCTCCTGTGGAATACCAAGACTGTAACGTACAGGCATGTCCGGGTGAGTGAGAGCGACACCAACCTCATTCAGAAAATGCAAACAATCTAGAAGAAGATCTGCTTGGATTTTAGGATTAAATAAAACTTAATTACTAAACTAAATGACCCCATTTAAATCCTGCTGCTTGTTGTTGGTTTAAGTCGTGGCAGATAAGCCTCCAGTGCCTAGTTCCGGATTCTTCGGAAATCTATTATCATCTACTTTTACTCAAATTCAAGAATGAATGATGTTTCTATGGCATGCCATTAAGTTGTCCATCAGCTCCCTGTGCTCAGTTATTCAAGTATTGAGCTGTACTGCTAGTCTGAGATGTTTAAAAAAAAAAAAAAAAGGTTAGAGTAAAGTACCCTGAGGTGCTCCGGATGAGCTGATCCCCTGGTTAGACACTTGACCAATCAGTCTCTCAACCTGTTGCCTGTTTGTCCGGTAGTCTTTCAATCAGGCGTCTGTTAATTCCTCAACATGAGTCTTCTGAAGTTTCTGACGAAGCAGATCCGGTTAAATCCTAGTAAATGTACTGGAGGAAATCAAAGAACACTTTCCTCACGGTGTTGTCTGCCTTGTCTAAATCACAGTGCATTTGTTGAAGCTGGTGTATGATAGCATAAAAAGCAATCTGCAGGGCAACCTTATTAAAGCTAATCATAAATATTTTACTTGTTAGTTTCTCTTTATAACGACAATATAACTAGAATAAAAAAGTTGATCATATGAAAGAAGTAAGCAGATGTAAGGTCTTCTATTGGCATTGTGTTAAATGTTTCCAGCACAATATTGGGTCTTAAAGAAAATGGAAGCAAAAAGGAGCTATAGAGACTGAGTGCTAGGGGGTCAAAGATATTCGTTGAATACCGCTGAGTGGACTATTCCCTTCATTAGCTAATGGTTACCAGCAGCTGCAGCACTGCAGGAGGACTTCTTGAACAAATGAAGTTATCTATTTCAAACTGCTCATCAAAGCAGCATAATCAGTTGACCTGAAATACATCTGATGACAGATTGGAGCTCTGACAGGTTCTACTTATTATTCTTTAAAACACACAGATAACAGGAGTGGCCCTAGATGAAGGTCTCCCCTTAAGAAAAGGAGATTTATGTCAATAACTGGTATCTTATGAAACGAGAATTTGTGTTTAGCCACTTCAATCTGTTTCGAATGTGAGTCGTTGTTGTTCAAAGTAAATCTTTTGTGGTTAGATTTTTGACATGACCTCAGGAAGCCTGGATTAGGTAGCCTGTGATGAATCATTTTGCCAGTACTGTCACGTTTCCTCGTGACCCCAGAGGACATGCAGGTGAGGAGGACAAGGCCAGTGACAGAAGAGAGAATGAGTGCGAAATAGTAATTGATGATGAAATTAGAGCGAGAGATGGAGGCAGTGGAGATGGGTGAAAAGATTAAAATAAAATGTCAGGGTCTCCACCTATGCTTTGGAAGCAGCCATCTGTGTGTCCACTCAGTGTGGCAGTAAGTAGCCAGAGTTACGTCTTTAATTATTAAAGTTCTGAATGAAAAGCAGTTCTCAAAGTGGGTTTATAGAATTGAACCTTGGGGCATTTTTAGGAGCGTAATATTCAGTCATGATCAAGATGTTTCACTCAAAAAGGAAACATCAAACCCTTGTTTGAGAATATGAGTCAAAGACATTGTTCTTTCTTGTCAGAAAAGAAAAATAAACTCAGGCTAAGGAAATATAAGATAAACCGTGCTTCAAAAATTACACAAAAGGAAAATCTAGTTGTATTTTTGATGCTATATTGCTGATTTCTGCAGTTTTGACAAATAATTTAATACGTGTGAGTTAATTAAAATATGTTACACGTAAGTTATGAGTTATACTTTTTACTGCCTGCAAAGAGAAAAAATAGCTACAACCTTACCGTAAAATTATGATTTACAATTAACTTAGCGCCGGCGTTTTATCTTTTTAAGAAAGAAAAAATTTACAACACTTACTTAATTTATTAATAACTATTGAGTAGTTTTAAATTTAATGACTCAACTTAGCAAAAATAAAAAGCTATTTTTTGAAGTTGTTAATTAAAGTTGGTTTTTTTTGTTTGGCCTTTTCTGGTCGATTATTTAACAATAAACTATAACTGGATGATATTATCAAAACCTAATTGAGCTATGTGATTTGATAACCATTAAAAGGTTAGATAGTTAATGTACAAAACATGAAAAAAATGAAAACCTTGTCTGTGTACTCATACCTTTACAAACACTTTTATGTAGAAGTAAATAAACCATGCCAAGGAGGAATGATATGAAGGTTTGTGTTTGAGTTTAGTGGCAACATTGCACTGAAAGTGGGTTTTTCCGCCACAGAGCAACAAACAGATCCACCTCTAGATTAGAAGTAGCAATATTTTAACACAATAGTAACAGTAAAGTCCAGCCAAAATGGCCTCTGGAAAAGCAGGCTTTCAGGGTTATAAAAACATAAAACCCTGGAGAGAAACTTTAAATTTTGGAAAATGGAAATCCAGCTTGATAACACAGGTTATGACAAGCTTTCAATGATGAGCAAGCATGAAGCAACAGTAGAGAGGAAAAACTCCCCACTGTGAAGAAACCTCTGGCATAACCAGGCTGAACATGGCGGCCTTCTGCTGGACCAGTTGAAATGAGACAGATAGAGATAAGAACGCAGCAAGCGTCTGGGACTCTGATGAAGCTTTAGCTAGGATGGTAGTGGAGGAGCTGTAGGTGGGTTGAAATGGAGTCATCTGACTTGAAGTCAGACACAGTGCAGCCACCGCCTACGCTTTGGGTAGCAGACGGAGTTGTGGATTGGAGACTTTTTAAGATGAACTCTGGATGCTGATTGGGCTTTTGTTCAAAGCTCATTAGCTTGGGTCGGAGGTGGATGAAGGTGAGTAATCAGTTTATTCAGTTGATCTTCCTCCTAGGCTTCATTCCGTTACCAAGGACAAAAAATGTAGTTTTCCATGATTGAAAGCATACATTTCCATTTTGATAAGAAATGAAAATCCACATTTAAAGTTTGGCATTATTAGACTTTCTTTGTCACAAAACCATGTTTCATGATATTTTAAGACAAGTACATAGCAGTGTAAACCTAGAATATTTATTTATTGTCTGGTTACAAGTTTTCTCCCACTTTTCTGGATAAGTCCTCTCCTGCTTAGCTCACAGCCATTTCACCTTGCCGACTGTCGGCTGACCGGTGATCAAGGAGAGCTGATGCCAGAGAGAACATGTTCAAACTCCCGCTTTCTCTCTCTAATCTGTCATCCAAATCAGATCCTAGTTTTGTCTGGAGTTAAAGACCTTCTATCCATGTATTAAGAAATTAGCAAACGTGTATGATGGGAATTTTATATGTACAAGTATTTCAAAATCCCCCACTATTAAACAAACAGTTCACCTGGATTTCTCTTATAAATCTGTTCTTACAGAACTGAACAGCAGATTTGGTTTAGCTAACTTAACGTATAGTTTTTTAAGATTGCAAAACTCATCACAGTCACGCATCAAAACCAAAGGCAGTAAAACCAGTGATTGATTTTGGGTTGTTCTAATGCAGCGAGGCAGAATCACATCCAGTCAGTTTAGAGTCAGTCAGGCAGCGGAGTTGCTCCCTGTGATAGCCAGTTAGTTAAATAGTCACGTCCTGCTTTACTTCATGTCATGCTTATCCACTCTGCTACAGAAGTCTTCAGCAGGACTCTGAAGTTACCTGGCAACGATGCTTTCCTGCCTTCATCAGAGAGACACCAGACCCTCAATGATTCACCCACACTTTTCTGATTAGATCAGACGAGGCATTTAACGGCCCTCACAGGAAGAGGAAATCAGTGCATTAAGCAGGTACTAGGAGGTGTGATCAGGCAAACAGCAGCAGAATGGTATGAAGATGCTGTTTATGTCCTGATTTATCCCTAGTTTGAAAGAAAAAAAAAACATCTAGATCTATTTAGATCAGGGGTGAACAACCCAAACTGTTCAAAGAGCCATATTGGACAAAACAAAAAACAAAAAAGAATAGTCGCAAAAAATGTAAAAGTCTTATATAATCCTTGTATGGCAACATGAGCTCTAAGTTTATTATCCAACTATAAAAAAGGACAAAGTGGGCTTAAATATTTATCCTTGAGCACATGTCACATTATATTACTATTCTGCTGTATGATATTTGGTGTTTAAGTGTAAATTCCATCACAATATTAGTGTATTAGTTTTTGTTGCTTTGATGAAATTATAGACACACAACAAAGAAATCACATTTCTGTGTTGTTTTTATTTTGAGGATTTGGGGGTGAAAAAAATGGAAGAAAGTTTACATACCTGCATAAGAGCGCTACAGTATCTGTTGGATCTGTGAACAGTTTTCCATGATTGCAATAAAACTAGCAGCAGTAGTGGAGTTTGGAGATGCAATCCACTTCTTAAATCTATCTTTTCTCTCCTCTAATTTATCCAGAAGTAGCCTACTGAAATGGTACTTTTTCTCTCACTTCCAACTTGGTGGTCGGCTGCATATTAAGCGTTCCTTCCCACAAGATTTGAGACACTGCATTGACAACAGGCAACCTGATAATCATTTCCAATGGAGAAAGCTAAATAGGTTGAGGAGAACCCAAAGGTGGCCACCCTGGAGGAAGAGCTTGAATATATAAAATTTGAGGCTACCATCGCCTCCAAGGTGACATGATACATAAGACTGAGGTGGAGCATATAAAGGTTGCATACCAAGAACTAAACTCAAGATATGAAACAGATAGTACCAAGAATGCAGTGCTGTGTAACAGTATTTTTACATAAAATATATTTAAACAAATTCTGTTCTTACAACTGACTGTGTATCCCTTTAATAGAATAGAATAGAATAGAATAGAATAGAATAGAATAGAATAGAATAGAATAGAATAGAATAGAATAGAATAGAATAGGAAATATTTTTATTGTCCAATAATGGGGAAATTGTGGTGTTACAGCAGGTAAAGGTTATAGCAGCAGTGGTCACACAATGTGGACCTTAGAAAAGTGTATAAAAATAACAGAACATGGGGCATGATGTGTAACCAAAACTTTAGTAATAAAAAAATCTTTCTTTGTTCAAGTCAAGACAGAAAAAGAGATCTAGTTTAAAAGTTATGAATACCAGGGTTCTTAAACTGCAGTAGTGGTAGTACTGGACACTCACAATGTAGTTTTGGCCTCAGGAGGAAACTAATAAAATGAGTTACGTTGTGGATTACAAGTTGTTGGATATTCAGTTTTAACAGTGGGCTAAATGCATTTAAAAAGTGAAACAGTGATATAATATATGAATTACAGCGTGGTGGTTTATAATTTTATAAAAGTATAACTTTAAAGTCGTCACCTTTATTTGGTGGAAGGTAATTTGGTTTATTTTCGCAACACCAATCTTAACATTTTATGTATTGATCCATTTCTTTTTCTCTTGGTTGCTTTTTTTTTTTATATCGCTGTTCTTTTTTTGTTTTTTTATTAAATGCAAGCTGAAAAAAAACAAAGGTCTAGATTTTTTTTCTAGTTTTAACAAGAACCAAAATCAAATAAATCATGATTCAAAGGGCGCAAGATCACACACAATTTGGAAAAATGTGTGTAAAGATTTGATTAAAATTTTGTTTTGGAAGACAAACTTCTTTCTCCTGTTTCTTTCTTTAAATCAGTGTAACACCTGATCTGATGCTAAATTCCTTTTAAAATGTTGAAGAATTGCTTTGTACAAACAACTATCAAAATCATCAATATATGCTTTGTCTCCACTCCCGAGTTGTTATTATTATTCACTTTTACACTTTTAACGTTAATATTTGCGGAGGTGGTAAAAATTTGTATAACTGATTTGGGACCCCTGATTTGGGGCAAGCATATGATTTAGGGAATTTCTTGAAAAACAATCCATTTAAAATGAATCCAAGCAGAACAATTGGTTAGAAAATAAGAGAAAAGTTTTTTGTTTATTTTTATTTACACAGTTAATATAATTTTATTTGATGAGCTTTACTTGAATTTCAGCCATTTTTAAATAAACAGCAACAAATGTGGGTTTGCATTAACAGCTTGCCTTCCTGTCTGAAACCTACTGTTTCACTGTAACATGGCATTGTTACTGCTTTGGATTATGTAAAAGCAGTAAATACTAATCTAGATGTGTGTGTTACAGTTAAAGGTGCGTGGTCCTGCTGGTCTTCCTGGTCGCAGTGCTCAGTGGGCTGCGGTAGTGGTCACTACCAGAGGACACGGTCCTGCAACAGCCCTGCCCCTGCAAACGGAGGAGACATTTGCATAGGACTGCACACAGAGGAGGCCCTGTGTAACACGCACACATGTGATGGTAAGGGCATGCATCAAAT
>NW_015150692.1:339308-342602 GCF_000732505.1 Cyprinodon variegatus
ATAGAAATGAAAACCACATGTGGAAAAATGAAATGACGTGAAATTCATAAGATTTTCTAGAGAAAGATGAGAATCACATGTGAAATTCATAGAACTTTCATGTGGAAGGTTGGAATCACATTTGAACACATGAAATCAATCAGATTTTTCTTTAGGAAATTATAAACAAATATGGAGGATTGAAATCATGTGTGAAATTTGTTCGATTTACATGTGAGAGATAGAAATTACATGTGGAAGATGAGAACGACACAGAATTCTCATCATGTTTTTCATCAGGGATCATAGTAGCCGATTATGGCAAAATAATTGGAGCTTAGTTTAAGTTTTGGTTTATATTAAATTGTTAAAATCTGCACAAGGACCCCTGTCAGCCACTACAGTGAATAGTTTCAGTCAAATGATGTGCATGTGTTAGAACAGCTTTGGAATATCCTTACCTAAATATAACAGAAAATACTTTGGTGACCTTGAGACAAACATTCACAGACAATTTTCCTCCAATCAGATTGATTTTAACTTGTTTTGCACAAAATCAATTGTAAAAATGTTCTTCAGACATGCAGAACTGGTTAAAGAAAAAGAAAAAAAGCAACTATTACTCCAGTAAAAGGTGACTCTACATGGTTGCATCTGGGTTACTAAATAGATAATATTGTTTTACTTCAGAGGTACCCCTTGTATGTATTAATCCTCACATTAAAAATCCAGTTTAGAAGTTTGTAATTCAAACATAAAGAATGAATATGAACAACATAAAAAGAGTTAGACTTTTTTGTGCAGGCACCATATGTTCTTGTCATTTCTGTGCTGCCTCCTTTAGTAAGCTAGATTCATTTATCTTTTTCTAATGAATTAAGTGGGTCTTAGATAAATGAGTAGATAAAAAGTCATGCTGAGAAATCAAGACACCTCCCCTGCTGTGCAGCTGGAGCTTTGAGCACCATGGCAACATCTCTGATTAAAAAAAAAGAAGAGATCCACTCATTGCTCTTATGCATATGGATACTTTTCATGATGCATCTGAACAATAGTTTGTGTATCTGAGCAGGGTATGCTTAATATAAAAAAAAAATGGTGCCAGATGTTTCAGAAACGCTCAGTTTAATGTAAGTTTAGGGTCTTAAAACAGGAAACAAAATGTTAACGCATTATTTATCAGAATTCTAAATGCTTAGCTTGTATAAAGAAAGATTTTTAGCCCCTAATTCATAACAACTGAGGCTGACATTTCTGTCGCTTCCCGTCTCTGTTCAGTTAAGGTGTGAAAATTCGCTGTGGGCGCCTCAGAAATTTTTCCCTCATTTGGGATTGCTCTCCTTAACCTCTGTCTTTAAGTTGTTTGGTCGATAAAGTTTTCTATTCTAACCAGACTCAAAGTGGAATAAAATGGAATTTTGCATTTAGGCCCCAGATACAGAAAAACTGCACTCAATAGTCTTTATATATAAAAAAGCTTTTATCACAAAACTAAATTCCACAAACATGCAGAGACAAAAGTAAAAAATGCATCTAGCAACCCTCAAATAATGAAAACTGTAAAGATCCAAGCTGAGCTTACATGAATGCCATACTTTTCTAGAGCTATTATAGAAAATGTGCAGAGTGATTACTTTGGCCTGCTAAACTACACTATAGATAACTTTTGTAAGTTTTTTTAATTACAACCAGAACACAAAGTATATTTTACTGGTTCTTTATGTGTCAGACCAATGAGATGTTTAGCAGGCATATACATTTGAATATACAGTTCTTACTTTCAGAGTGGTACCCAGTAGCAGTCCAAGCCAATTTTTGGATCCTCAAGTCAGAGCACTTTCCTCCAAGTGTTTCCTGTTTCCCCTACAAGGCCTGTGGCAAACAGCAAAATCAGATTCTTGTTTCTCTCTTACATCACTGGCTTGTTGTCACTTGTGATGCAGGGGGGATTTGTTAAATGCATGCCAATGCGCTTTAAAGAAACAGTCCCACCTGATCTGCTGATCATCAGCTCTTTTATAGTTAAAATTTGCCTCTTTGTCTAGATGAGGGCTCTGAAACTACCAGCTTGGATATCATAAGTGGCTGTTTGGAACCGCTACAATGGATCTTAATAGTGCCTTAAAATGGTATACTTAGGTTACCAGACTTTTCAGCTTCTGACAGTATTAATAAGTATAGTATCTAGTCGAGTCCATTTTAAAGTGATGCTTTCATATATTCAAGCACTTTAATATTAATTTTGAATGTTTAGTTTTGTTAAAGATAGGCTCCTTGTCTACACCTTGAAGCTTTTTCTCTCTGGTTCTTTTCCCTGAAAAGAGATTACTCGGGACAAACTCTTTAAATTACAATTCATAACTTATATGTATTAAATAACCAGGAGACATGACAACAGATTCTGATAGAAATTGTAAACTTGCTTAGAGTGTACAGAAGGCAGCTGCTCACCTCTGGGCTCACCTCTCAGGAAGTGGCCCCATTAACAGTTAAAAAGGCATTTTAAACATCTCCAGTCTGCCACATTATCATATTTTACATCATACACATTAGCAGATGATTAGACATCATGGCTCCAGTCTTATAAAAATATTACACTTTGTTCTTAGCTGAAGGACACCTGCTCTCATTCCATTTCCAAACCTTTGCCACGTACATAATTAGATTAAAACGTCAGTTCTGACACACAACAGGCCGCCCATACCAAGGTGTGATAAACTCACACATCGTCAATGATAATTATCCTAACAGTTTAATTTTCTGAAGTGGATCTCAAGACCCTGAACAGGTTTATTAAGGTTTATCATGACCCCAACTTTGGTAATCAAAAGAACAAACTAATACAATATAATAACAAATTCCAGTATAACAAATATTAGGACCAAGCTAGAGATTTTTTTTTTTTAATTTTATTTGAGAAAAAGTTGTAACATTATGAGCATAAAGTTGAAAAATAATGAGAAAATAGTCATCATACCACAACCCGTTTCAGAAAGAAAGGTTCGACCTCCGATCAACAAATGACGGCTGACCAGCTCCACCAAACAGCAACCAGAGTTCACTTTGACATCCTGCCCAATTTGATGCTGGTCTGCTAAACGATTTCCATATTTGTCAAACTAGAGCCAAAGTATAACTTCTCATGATGCTTGACATTCCTCATTTTAGGGAAGAAAGTGCTTCATGTAAGTGTTGTTATAAAATACAACTTTATTCTCATAATATTACGTCTTTATTCTTGTAATGTCGTGACTTTATTCTCAAAATACTGGCCTTAATACTTGTATAGAAGCTTTAGCACTTTTTTAAAATATA
>NW_015150692.1:344583-361445 GCF_000732505.1 Cyprinodon variegatus
AATAAAAAAATAAATATGTTTAGTGTCTAATATTAGCATTTAGGATAACTAGCATTGCTAATAGACAACTTAACTATAGCCTACCAAGGGAATGTAGATTATTTTTGAGTTTGACTATCATCATAATTTGTAAACCCAACATTTATAAAGATTTAAAAAAGTGTAAAACAGGCCAGCTTTACCTGTTCTTGTTATTTGCTAAAAGTCTCCCTTTATGCAGCCTGAATGAATGGCAGACATATCCCAACATTTTCAGATGCTTCTATCATCTCTATGAAGTCTAATTTTCAAAATAACCTCTGTGATAATAAATGCTCTATTCCTTCACATAGCATCACCAATGATTTTGTATTTTGATGTCTAATTAGTCACCAGTCAGGGACAATTAAGGCTGAAGATCTTGTTACCAGATATCTGTTAAAATATCTTCATCTGAACTGAGCACAGCAACAGTTTTTAGCATGGAATACCAATGAGGAGCCTTGGGCTTTTCTGCTCTGAGGTTATTCTTACATTTGAATTACTTGGCGTTTTCATGTGCCCAGAGGCTGTCGCTGAAAGGAGGGAACAGATTGTGCACACAAAGCGGCAGGTCGGTCAGTCCGGGACTGATAGGGAAGGTAAAAGTGGTCAATTCGCTTCTTTTTACCGAGATTCCTTCTGCCAAAACTGCACACTCAAGAGCAAGCTGCGTACCTAACTAGCTTTTTTCATCCGTCTTTCATCACTGTACCCTATGCTCCCTCCACTCCAGTGCTCTTGAATGCTGGGCAAAAGAGAGCAGTAAGTGTTTAGTTCAACGGGAGTCGCTGAAACAGGGGGAGTTTTCTTTTTGCTTTTTGGGTTGGAGCTTTTGTTTACTGCTTGGTTGCCTTCTGTAGGGAGACGGCACTGGAGCCGCGCTCGGGAGGCAAATATCTCTGCTATGCACTAAAGAAAGCAGCCTTTGGGTTTACTTTTCAATCCTGTTTACATGACTGAGCCCCTTTTGGTGTGTTTGGGTCGTTTTGCTGGCTGGTGAGGTGATGACAGCTTGGGTGGGCGCATGGTTTCCAGACTGTTCTTGGTTTAACTTCACCTTTTTTAGATGTCTGTGTTTATTTTGATTCCTCTTTTTTTCCTGTTTTCAGGTGGATGGATGGCCTGGTCTCTGTGGTCAGCCTGTGACGACTCAGGCTTTCAAACCAGGAGTCGGATGTGTGGCGCTCAGGGCAACACCCCCTGCCTGGGGAACAGCACCCAGCGCAGAGACTGCAATGAAATACCAGGTGAGCAGCTGTCGTATGTAGCCTCCTTTCACTGTTTCACAGGAGGTCGAGAATGGCAACATGTGTTTTCAATCCCAGAAAAAATATTTAGATAGATTTAATATTGGGTTTTCTTTTTATTAATTAAAAATTTATTGTATGAGACTATGACTAACAGATTAATTTATTTGAACACTTTTGAAATAATATCTGGTGTCAAATCATCGGTGGGTATTTTAACTCAGTTTATTTAGGAAATAAGACTCTATGTTAGAGTTAAAAACTTTACATGAGGCATGGGAGGAAGTAATAAAGTCATGGTACATATTCTGGTTTATAATATCCAGATACTGATGAGCTATTTGGTCTCAAAGTCGTAGAGGTTTGTTCTCTCTGGTTGCCGTTTAGATCATTTCCGCTTCTATCCCTTTTTTTTTTAACACAACGCTACTGGCATTTATTTTTTAATAAAAGCAGCAGATTCACTCTCCATCTCCTAAGACTCTTCCTCTTATCAAAAATAAATCGTGGTAATTAAGCTTCATCCCCATCATCATCTTCACTCACCCAACCTCCACAAACAAAAACATGTCTGTGTGTGTTGTTGACATCCTTGGGCTACAAAATTGTCTCCATCAGTTAATTGCCTGTAATTAGATCCACGTGAATTCAGTAAGTCAGCAGTTCACTCTGTCGGCCCTCAGCACACCTCGTTATGCTGAGGTAGGTCTCAGAAACTTTTTCCTTAAATGATCTCTCATGGCCTGCCAGCGTCGGGTTTTCAAGTCTCTGAATCCCTAATGAGTCAAAACGAAGGCGATTAATATTAATGGAACGTCACAACACTGAATCACATCACACTTTATTGCACATTTCAATGAGGCCGTGGAAGGATCGTTTAAGCTCTTTAGTGTGTGTGTGTGTGGGGGGGGTGTTGACTCACGCAGACATCAGGTTTAATCTCTTTGGAAAAAACTTTGCAGCGAGACAGAATGTCCTGAACAAGCAAACGATTTTCCTGATGTAAAACATCTTTAATATAGTTTGATCTAACAAAGACCTGGTGGGAATTTAACTTATTTAACGAGGTAGAAGGTGAACTACTCTGTATGGACCCTTTGCACAAGATGGAGAAGTCACTTTAAAATCCTCATATTTCTCATACAATGTTCTCATTTCTGCATGTTTCAGTGTCAGTTTGTGTTCTGAAGCCCGTTTCCCCAGGGATAGCCGACACGTGCATGACTCTGTGTGTGTTTGCATGCCTGTTTGTGTGTCTGACTTGTGTTCCTCTCCTCTCCACAGTCATTCTTCCAGCATCTGGTTTTGATAAGGACCAACAATGTGGAGGTAAGTGGATTAAAAGCTTGCCCAAGCTTTGTGCATGTCCCCCCCCCCCATGTTTCCACAGATGTCTGGAACTCAATGTGTTTTTCATGCATAAAATATACATTATCATGTTTGTTGTTTCACTCTCTGCAAAGGTCTAAGATCTTACTGGAATCAAATTCTTACATGTAAGGTCCAGTTATCGTCACAAAAGAAAATGTGCTTTAAAAAAGGAAATAACTTTTGAAAAAAAAAGGATAATCGGAAATAAAGTGATTCATTGGTTGCTTCACAGAAACCATGTAGCATTCAGGGACTGGTCTGGGTTATACGTGATTGAATTGATATCAGGGCTGCATAACTACATAATTTTGTTTAGAACACTTAAAAGAAGTCCAACAAGATATTTCAGTCATCTATTTTGATCTAATGGAGTTTATTCCAAATTTGTGGAGCATGAAAACTGAATGATGCTTCTACATGTTTGGTTTAGTTTCTTAGGATGTTGAGTCACCCTGAACCTGCCGACCTAATGGAGGATTGATAAAACAACAAAAACAAACAGCTCTACAATATTCAAATAAAACACGGTTAGACTCACCAACCATGCTAAAAAAGCATTGCTTTAATTAATACGTATTCTGTGAAAGTCTAATGCTATATCATCAAAAATAAAAAGCGTCTCGTAGCTTAGAGTTATTAGTCAATAAATATATAAGGGGAAGTGCACCAATCGGAGATGTCATGTTGCATCGACATTTTTGATCAGAATAGCTGAAAGGGGACAGACCTTAGACAGCCTTACACTGTTTTACGCAGCGTTCGAGTTGATTGCTTCCCGTTATCATCTCAATCCTCATCGCCATGTAGGTGGTCAAAAACATCGCACCTGTTAAGCCAGGTCTGCAACGACTTCAACGACTCCCCATTGCAAAGGGTTTGACCTGTTTTCGGTTCAATTTGCGTGTTTTTTCAGCCACAACAAGGCTTTTGATGGATTACTCTATAAAGCCTGGAACTCAGCGCTACTCCAGACATTTTGAATTTAGAAAGCTTCCCTGATGGAAAGCAAAACATCTTCAAACCTGGAAAACAAAGTCCAGTGGTTTGTTTTTAACTGTTTTTAAGTTTTACCTGTAAGTAGAAAAAAGTGTGGCGTTCAAAACAAGAAAAATAAATAATAACTGGGAGAGAACAAGAGTCCACGTTAGTGATGTTTTTAGCAGTTGGAGACACTTTATGAGGGAACAAGGCTTCAAATAACAGGCTTTCTGCTGGACAGGTGAGGTAATTCAATATAGCAGTGATTATTTTAGCATTATATTAGAAACATAATGTTAGAATAAACACAGCTGTGGAATCCATTCCTCCTAGCTGATAGTTTGTTTTTTAGCCTGCTCTGAATGAGCTCCAATGCGACAGTTATCCGTTGCTGTTCTTCCCCACAGAGGTCATAATGTACAAGCAGGTGACCTTAAGCTTGTTTCAGCTGTTTTCAGTGAATTGGTTAATGTGTTTCATTGTTTATTTTAGCTGATTTCACAAGTACCTTCGATTCAAGAAGAGTAGAATGTCACTCCACAGCTTCCGTTGTGGTTTCTAATTAATTTCGTAGACCACAAAATAGAGGTAAATCTTATACAATGTCCATTTCTGGTCTTAAAGCTTTTGAAAGTTTATTTTTAGGCAAATATGATCATAAATATTTTAAAAAGAAAAACAGCTTTGCTCTGTCACACCTGTGGCCTCACCCCTGCGCTGTATTAGATGTTGCTTACTTTTCTGATTATATCCTTTGATAGTGCATAAAAATCTTTCTTTGACATTTCTTAACAACCATGAAAACCTCCGTGGAGACTGTAAATATAGAAACCGGGAAAGGTTTTTTTTCTCAGATGTAGTCACCAATTCTGGCAGTTTATAAAGTAATTTCCTTCTAAGGAGAGTTTATGTGAAGGTGAAGCAATCCGTAAATAGGAACACTTAAAGGAGGCTGGGCACATTGCCTTGACTTTTCTACCTCAGTGGAGATGTTTGTGGGTTTATTTTATTTTTTTTTACATTTTCTTTTTTCCCTCAGCTCTTTACTCCAGTTCGAACATAAAAATAAGATGTTCTTTTAATCTTTTTTTGATATGCTGTTATTTACTAAAGCTCTTTATCTACCACTAGCAGTGCTTGATGCACTTCATCCTTAATTAGCTCTGATAGTTCAGTATGAGCCTTAACTTTGTGTCTAAGTATAACAAACGTTGGTGTGAAAACACAAAACTCCCTGTGAAGCCAAGGTTGGATATTACTGTTAAAATTTAATTAATGTGTTTTTCAATTGATTTAATAATAATAACTGAACATGATTGATCTCAGAATGGAGAAATTCACTTCTGCTTCTTAACCTATCCCTTTGGGGAGCAGTAGGCTGCCATTGTGAGGCACCTGGGGAGCATCAAGGGTTAAGGGTCTTGCTCAGGGACCCAGAATGCAGGCTGTTGGGATCGAACGGGTACTTGCAACCCTCTCCAAGCTCAAGCTCACTGCTATAACCAGTAGGCCACAACCCCACTTTAAAATCTGTCTTTTAAATTTCACCACAGCCAATATAGATGTCCATGCAGAGTTATAAATAGAGAGACCAAGGGCAGCCTTACATGTCATCTTTGGACCAATTCTGGAGTAAAACTAACCTTGTGCTGCAAGCTGGATTGTCGCAAGATCTGAGTTTTTAGTCTCACGAGAAATCGGTCTTGAAAGACTCCCACTATTACGACAGACCAATGATATGCCAGCAGTGTTTTTTGGGGGGGGCGGGACATGTAGGAATGACGAGAGTCAGAAGGGCCTTGCAGGGGCATTAAAGACATGGCTATGCTGGAGGACTTGCCTGTCGGTTTTACTGTAGCTAAAATAGCAACAATTTCTCATTCAAAAAAGGAGCAAAAAGAAGCACTTTGTGCATTTGTAGATGGATTTATGTCATTTTATTCTAACAGGATTTGGAAAAAGTTTGATTTGTCAGTTTACGAAACGTCACATTTCGCTCCTACGATTGGATGAAACCGTATTATGGAAGGCCGGTACTAGCTGGCACGTCACCCAATCAGCTCGAAGTATTGTACTAAATGTCCCTCCTTTTCATGGACAGATTGAACAGTAGCCATCCCAGATTGATATGTAGAACTCAACTCAACTCATATAAATCTGGATACTGGCAGATTAGAGTAAACTGGCTTCAGTGGGAGAAGTCTCAGCTCGAAATTGTCCTTCATAAAAGGGGATAAAGTCATGGAGTCAGGATAACTTATTACAGGGTAACAATCCAGTACCATATTTAGTGAAAGATTGATGCCCAAATATTTATGGTAAAGATGAGTAAATTTAATCCCTTGTCTGGATAATCTATATTAGACTTTTGATCAAATTCTGTGTCATTTTCGTTTGCCAGCTTTCACCTCCATCCACCTAATTGCCACGGGCGTTTCCTGTTTCCTCGGGGCCGGGCTGCTGTCCTTCCTGATCTACGTTTATTGTCAACGATTCCACAAACCCTCGCAAGAGTCTGCCGTCATTCATCCAACCACCCCGAACCATCTCAACTACAAAGGCAACACCACACCAAAGAACGAGAAGTACACACCCATGGAGTTTAAGGTATGCCTTTCCAAACGGAGGATCTTCTTAAAATGCAAGCACAGGAAGCAGAGATTAAACAGCGGCAGTATATCTCCGGGTCTGTTTGATGCTTGTATTCACTCAGTTCTCTAAACGGTGCATTATCATCTTTTCGTGTTCCAAAACTTTTTCATGGAGGTTTTAAGCCCCTTATACAGTAGCAGCACATCTTATAGATGTCATATTAACTTTAAAAGCAACAGTAAGCTCCCACTGCTTTACACATATTTTATATGCATAAAGAACAACATTTTTAAAAAGCGATACACTCTTGATATTTTTTGTTAATTTGTCCACGTTTGTTCATATTTTCAAGGTAAAATGCTTTCCGATCAGCACTGCATAGATCAGTAATCTATTTTTAGGTCTGTTTTAGTGCAGCTCAAATGATGCTATTCTGTTTTATTTGTCAGAACTTCTGCATCGATGTGAACCATCTTGGTTCCTTCGGTTAGCTTTTATTAGATGTTAAGACTTGATTCAAACTCACAGGTGGCAAAGCATTATCATTGCTGCTCTGTGACTCTGGAATGATCTATGCACATCAGACAGGCTCTGACACCTAAAAAACAAACTTTTACTCCTTGGCATTCAACTCAGAGCGAAACGTTGACAGTGATGTTTTTATTTATTTATTTATTTTATTTGTTGGAGTCTTTATTATTCTTATCACACCTTTATCTTGGTGCATGCCTGCTTTTTACCCTTAGCCTGTTTTTAAACTCATTCTTCTTTATTCTGATGACTGATCACCCTCCTTGCTGTTTTATAGTATATAATGAATTAAGCTTTATGGTATAGTGATATATTTGTTTAGTCTGGTCAGTTAAATTCCCTAATTGAGTGATGGTTTGCATACAAACAGGCTGCTGCAGAGGTTAAGTCTGTTTCAGATCAAATCCTGACTCATTTTCAAACATCTAAAGTGTTGCAGAAAACAGCTCTACCTCAGCTATGATTCCCATTCTCTGTGCGATGGTCATCACAGCCTCCTGAATCCTCGTCATTAATGTTGCGGCTGGTTGCACATGCAGCTGAAAACCATTGTGGTGTTGAGAGCCCGAACTCATTAGCTTTAATGACTACAGGGGGTGGCCAGATTCTGCCGGATGCTCAGCCGGTGTCCTAATACCACAGCTCCACTTCTGTGCAGCAGGTTCCCTCGGCTCAAGGCCAATTTATGTTGCCCCGCTTGTGTATTTCACCGACTCTAACCTGATTATCTGCCTGCCTCTGTCTCCAGAGTTGTTCAGATGGATTACATTAGTCAAATGCTTCCAGTGGAAAACGTTTGGCTTTTTCTTGTGAGTAGGGAATTGCATTAAAATAAAATATGGTCTTTAGGCTTTTTATTTGAGCTATTTCCAATAAATACCCATGTATTATAGATATAGATATAGGAAATATCTGTGTTTTGCAGCATAGAGTACAGCTGACAGGATTCAAATTAGATTTACGCTGGTTTTGTGTGGTTATAAACACACACATGCAAGCAAAAATCTGCAGGCATCCTTTATTTTATTGACCTGCAGGGAGGGATTAGTAGTCCATGTTTTATATATATTCTTAATCATCCTCAAACGCAACCAAACATCACTTGAGCTTTTATATAACTATAAAAAAGAAAATAAAACATTTTCTGTAAATACTGAATACATAATTTATGCAACAAAGAATCATTTATATTTAGATTGGTTATAGATTCTTATGAGAAAAACAACAGAAATCTCTTGATGTCAAAGCAAATGGGGACATGAGTGACATGAGTGAGTGACTCTTTGGTTCAGTTCACATGAGTGAGTGACTCTTTGAACTGAACTCTTTGGTTCAGTTCAATTCAGTTCATTTTTATAGCGCAAATTCACAGGACAAGTCATCTCCAAGGCACTTTACAGTTCACCAGATCATACAGTCAAATTGATTCAAAGTTTTTTATCAAAGGAAAACCAGTTGATTGCATCGACTCATTGACTCGAATGCAATTCCTCACAATAAGCATGCTTGTAGCCACAGTGGAGAGGAAAACAGGAAGAAACCTCAAGCAGAACCAGGCTCAATTTAAGTGTCCTCTGTGCCAACTGCCGAGGCCGACTGGGTTTCAAGGAGACAGAAGCAGAGATACCAAAAGCAACTGTAAAAGGCGGCCCCGTCCAGGAAACACACAGCCAGGCAGACGAGCTCTGAGCCAACTTCCATGTCAGAGGATGAAAAGAGCACATCCAGCCAGTCAAGGTTAGAGAAACAGGACTACACTGAAAAACAGGCAGATCTCCAACATCTATAACCAAAGGTTTATATATATTATATATTTTTCTCCAGGATGGAGTCACAGCCAAACAGGAACAGTTAGCTTTGTCTCCCCCCAGTCTGGGTCCAGAGTAGCCAGTGATGGTATTACCAACACTACCTTTTTTGCGATAGACTTTAACTAAAAAATGCATGCAGGTGGAAGCTATGCAGCTAAAGCTGTGGTTCATTGCTTACATTGAAGAATGTTGGTCACTACATGTAAGATTAGTTGGATGCAGATCTTCTTGTGGGGATGGCCTGGTGATGTGGGCTTACTGGTGGCTGTAAATTATCTATCCCCTCATCTTAGACCTAAAGACACATAAATTATGTTACATTTTTTACAATCAATCAGGCTGGTTACGCACAACTTTTGTGACAAATTACCTGCCGTCATAGTATTTGTTATTTTTGCTTTCGCTCAATTTCTTAGTAAGCAAAATCTTTCTGTGTATATTTAGCATAACAACATCATGTAGATGCATGCATATAATTAGTTAACACGCTGAAGCAATGGAGGCGAGCGAGTGTGGAACTTTAGGCATAGTTGTACATTTTTCTATCCAAGAGGGACAAAACTGAAGTTCAGGAAGTATATGTCCTCGCTGATATCGCTAGCAATGCTTTAAGACCATTTTGAATAGAATGCTTCAATCGTTTGCTGGGTTGGACCCATTTAACATGGACGCAGTTGACGTTACATCCACAAAACAGCGGGGGAACCTCTGACCCGAACTAAATGAATGAATATTGGCTGCAGGCTTGTAGATGCATCGGCGCTAAACTGCTGAGGTATCAGTCTGAACATCAAATGATATTCTAGTCATTTGGTAATATAAAATGGTCATTTTAAAGATATTTTTCAGTTACATATTGTATCTTTAAATATGTTGTCTGATTTGTTGCAGTAAAAAAAAAGAGTTTCTGTCTTTGCATAAGTTTATATAAATTCAGCTATATTAAACTAGCGGGGTTGTTGTTTTTTTCATTCCAGACACTGAACAAAAACAACCTGCTGCCAGATGAGAGATCTAACTTCTACCCGACGCCACTCCAGCAGACCAATGTCTACACAACCACCTACTACCCCACACCGCTTGGTAAATTTGACTACCAGCCCAACTCCTCCCCATCACCATGCAGAACCTACAACAACAGTAACAACAGCTGAGACACAACCCACAGCTGATCCTCCATCCCCGCCCCCGCCCCAAATGGACACCGGTACCACGGTGACATAAGTGAACCAATGTGAACTGAAATGTTATTCAGAGCTTGGCAGTGTTTCTCTGCTCACCGTCACCTCCCGGCTCCCATAGTCTCTTCTGCCTGGCTGGGGTTTGTGTTTTCAGCTTTCCATCAAGAGACGCGGATTTGGACAACAAAGCCTGTGTCCTGGTTAAAAACAAGAACTTATGCAACCCGTTTGGGGGGTTTGTTTTTGGAAGAAATCCGTAGGGATGTAGCCGTGTCAACCCAGCGTTTCATGTGAGGAATGACTGAACAGAAATCCAGCAGAGGCCAATTCTGGCTTTGAGGGGATTGTTGTTACTACTACAGTGCAGGTGCCGGTCGAGGGTCTCCATCTGCAAAGACTGACATGATGAAATAAACATTTTTAAGGGGTTCACATTACCATTTTTTTGCCTCTCCATTACAAACAACATTCTCGACCCATAATGGACTTAAAAGCAGTTTCAGAGAACAAAGGGCACATGTGTTCAGGTCTCTACCGCACAGCACAGAGCGAGGGAACAGCAACAAAGGAGAAAACTGAATGAAGTTGATGACAAAATAAATTACAGATCAATATCAGCTAGGTTGTATGGGAGGGGAAATGCACGCCCCCCTTTGTTGGTATTCCACATGACGGGAAAGATAAGTTTGAAGTAGATTAAGCTTTTGTGTGGCTGTTTGGGGAAAGAGAGTCACATCAAGCACCGTCACCCTCAGCTGGAGAGAATTATTGTCTAAATCTGCTTTTGATCAAAGTCCCGATTCTTTCGGAGGACAAGGACGCGCTCATAAGGTCAAAGCCAGGAACGTTCGAAGGGGACATGGGAAACTGTAAAAGCTTTGGGAATGCCGTGGGTGCCTGAACACAACAGAGGGGGGGTGATACCTGTTCCCATTTATGTTTCTTCTTTTTTGATTTATCCAAGAACAATAAGGACTCTTGGAGAAGAGAATTGACTGATTCTCCAATAAAATCTCCACTGAATGAATGCAATTCTACTGAGTGCTGAATAGCTCAGTGGTCATATCAAATATGGCCGGTGTGCTAAAGAACTGGATGGAGGTTTTCTATGATGGTAGAATAAGCTAGCAGACTGGCACTTGTTTTGTTTTTTTCTTGTTTTTTTTTCTAAATGTTACGTTTTCCAGACGGTTTTATGTTCACGATGAGCTGTAGCATAGAAGGAAATATTTTGTTAAATAAGAATATCACTGATTAATAACTCTTGTTTCTATAATTTCATTTTCATAACAAATGGATCGTCAATACGTGAAATGTTACAAAAATAAAACGCTCAATTTTAAAGTCTCTTTTTCGCTTTCTTTTATATAAATACTAACAAAACCAACCCCCTCCACGCCCTTCTTCAAAATGTAAAAATTAAAAAAAATAAAACGGTAGCTTGCTTTAGAAGAAAAGCAACGCATGAATGTGTGAATGTGGACGCTGTTATTGTGGCAGGAATAAAAACAAGATAGGTTGGCTTTGTTTTGTACCATTTAATGCTTTCATACCTATAAGGTGATTTCAGCTTGTTTTTCTCTGTCTCGCGTCTGAGATGTTAATCGTGAGTTAAACATTGCGCCTCTTGTTTCGGAGGGGGAATTCAGATCATTAATAGGCACAGCTTGGTTTATAAAAGGAGCATTTTCACTCCTGTATCTTATCATAACCACCCTTATTGCCAAATGCTAACCCAGAGAGGCTTTATTTTAGTTGCTCTAATATACGTGCACAACATAAGAGCTCTATCTGTATATAGGAGCATCAGCCTTTTGCCCATTTAATGTCCCCAAATAGGAATGTGTAAATGACTCTGTATACTGTGCATCTAACACAATGTTTTAAAAAAAAAAATAGATAAAAGAAGCCTTATAGTTCTTAAAGTGCAGCAGCTAAGTACACACTAAACCATGCGGTTTGTTTGGGGACAGAGCTCGGTTATGTGACCGACCGCCTGTGGTTTGCATGACCTCCCCCAGCTGCTCAAACAAGTGAGAGAGTAACCCACTGTAGCATCGACGGATAACCTAAACACAGCTAACTGGGAACAATATGCTCATTTTGATAATGCTCATTTAGGAACGGATTGGTTCAAAAGCGGCATACATGCGATCGGTCGCTCTGAGGTCTGCCCCCCCCTGCGATGTGAGGCTTTATGCCCTTCTATGCAACTCACCAGGTGTACTGTTAGACCTGTCATGTAGACTATAATCACTGCCTTTTAGACACTGTGAATTTTTTTGTATCCTATATTTTTGTATATTGTACATGACTGAGGACAATAAACCTTGATGCCAACATATCACTGTTATGACCAGCTGGGTGTGTCTGCCTAATAGTTTGGAAATATCAGTGGATTAAGTAGGTAAGAAATAGGCGATCATTTCCTATTAAAAAAATATTCACACATTGATGTTTTGTTTTTTATTCACTTAAGGGATTTGAGGGTAAACTGAAACATCTGGCTTGTTTTCCATATAAACAACAGGTATCAACATAAACGTCCATTAGAGTATCCTGAAATCATTTCACATCTTTCTCTCTCTGACATTGGTCACGCAGCAATATATACTGCATGGAGCTACGGCGTTTAAACCAGGCCATAATTATCACAAGTATAATTGCTCAACAGCTCATCTACTCTTGCGCCTAGAACTTCTTTGCTCGCACAAGCAGGATTTACCTCCTGCTTGCTTGCGGGGTTTTTTGGGCTTGTTGGTACCATATCATATATCTATGATCAGCCCATGCTTCCATCCCATGATTGATTTTAGTCCCCGTCCTCTGCGATCATCCATCAGAAAGAAGGCGACAAAGCAGAAGAGGAAAAGCTGCATGACAATCAGAGGTAATTTTCAGCAAAATATTACCTCACGACCTAAGGGTCTTTCAGTTCCTTCATAACCATTACTATGATGGTAGCACTAAATTTGATGCAAGCTAAAGCTAACTGACAAGCCTGTCTCCCATGTAAAACTGAAAGAAACTTCGAGCACATGCCAGCGTAGAAGTTCTACGCAGGCAAGTGAGTTCTGATGAGTTCCTGAGTGCTCAGGGGGATTGTCATTTTTGATCATGTGGGTTGCTGTTTATACTGTGATAAAACGGCACGGTTTAAACGCCATACGGACCATTTATGTGGATATACTGGGATGTTTTGGGTCATTTTCATGTTGTAAGGTCCTATTCTGCTTTAGTGTTCAGTGTGGTCTTATATATTTCTACAGGAACGCACTACTGCAAGATGGATTCTCTGATGAACACTCAAGGTCCTGCAGCTGTAAAATATCTCACCTTTTTATACCTAACGTGTTCTGTTCTGGAGGTGTATGGAGTGTTACTGTTGAAGTCCTTTTCAATGTTCCCTCTTACTGACTTTACTCTGGCTATGATGATGAACTGTGTTTATTTTTTGGTGCTAGAAAGTTTAGAGGTAATACTATAGATTATTCCATATTTTCTAATTGCTGTTTTTAAATAGAAATCAGAAATGAAAATCAGAATCAGAAGGTCAGATAAAAAGGAAAATGTTATGAATATGCAGGAAAAGAAATGGGCAGTGTGATTTGGACTTGTGCAGCTCTACTGATCTCAGATTTAAAAAACACTTTTTATCCATGAACCTAAGGGGGTTTATCTCATACAGTAAACCCCATCTCACGTATTGTTGAACTTTTTTATCATGTGAGCTGAATTACCAGCTCAGTTAATTTGAACCATTCAGTTATCAGTTCACTTTTAATTCTATTCTCTGTACAGAGCTAAATTCAATTAAGTTTATTTATATAACACCAATTAAAAACACATTTCATCACAAGGCACTTTACAGAGACAATTCAACCAGATCATACAGTCGAATTGATTCAGTTTTCTATCTAAGTAAAACCAGTTGATTGCATCGACTCATTGACTCGAAGGCAATCCCTCACACTGGCATGCTTGTAGCGACAGTGGAGAGGAAAAACTCAATTTTAACAGGAAGAAACCTCCAACAGAACCAGGCTAAGTGTGAGCGGCCATCTGCAGAGGCCAACTGCAGTTTAAAGAAACAAGAGGAAAATTTCCACTACAAGGAGAAAGAAATGCAATCAATTATACTTTTACCGTTTACCTTGGCTTTGAAATATGAAAAAATTTGATCCACAAAGCTGCTTCAACATCTAGTGCTTCTTTTTCTCCCAACTTGGAAGATGCGGTCTATTGTTGGAAATCTCAGGTGATGTTTATTTTTTATTATTATTCTGTTGTCCAACTTTGTGCATTATTGTGAAATGTGTCCTCTGCTAATGGGGGAGCAGTGGGCTACGCTCTGCAGTGCCCTACATGGGTGGTTTAGACAGGGGCCAACAGGTCCATCAAACTGGTTCTGGCCCCCAATTACATAAAAACAACTTAATTTTCTTATTTCAAGTGGATAATATGTGATTATTTTTATTTTAAGGGTTAAAATACAATAAAATAAATATTCATCTGGCAGATCTTGTTATTTATCCAACCAATTTAAGGGTAAATACAAAGATGTTAAGAAATGTTTACTCTTCTTAGATCAGTTTTTCCTGTTTAATTCTAAATAATTTCCTGTGCTGACAAACAAAACCCTAACTGATTTATCCTTTGGACCAATTTAATATCTCACCTTTATAATTAACTCTATCATTGGAAAATCACAGTCATCTTTAAGCCTCAATGGTAATAAGATAAGATCATAGTTTTCATCTGTTTGATGGGGAGTCTGCAACCTTGGCTTTGTGGCTCCTTTACTATACTAAGCAATGCGCTTTTGCCCTGTTCTTCTTTGTATGTGTTATTTTTCTTCTTCTGTCGCCTCATGAAAAATATGACTGGCCCTACCCTGGCGCACCTTGGTAAAAATTGTGCAGCCAAAGGTGTTGCCTGAGGACCCTAAGTGGCATTATGGTGGATTGAAACCAGCCTCAAGGCCTCCCTTCCGCACTCTTAAGACTGTTGGAGTAGTAAGCTTAACACTGACACTAACTGCAAAGCAGCAAATTAATTAGAGGAAAACTAAATAAAGCTAAATCACATTAACCCTGGCATTATCATCGACTCCAAGAGCCTTCAATGCCTACAGATGCACTTGTGATCCCCGACCCAGCAGGTAAGTGGAAACAGCCTGAGCCTAAAACGTGTCACAGAAGGGCATCTTCTCCCTTTCATCCAGAGAACAAATGACTGCAGCTCTGAAATCCTTGGCTGCATGAGAGTGTGTGTGTGTGGGGGGTTAGATGGATGAGACAAACGAGCCAAGCAGTCAGGGTGTGTCCAGCAGAGTGCCCGTGGATCACTGCTGGTGTCGGTGGCCCAGACATCGGCGCTTTATCATTACACCACAAATGATCCTGCTGCTGCTGCGCCACAAAATCAAGATCAAAGCCAAAGAGCAGCTTCTGTCACATGGGACAGGGGGAGACACTAAATAAAGCTGAAAATATCCTGTCTGCTCTCAGTCTTTAACCCTCACATAAATAACTGAGTACACTATTTGTATTTGACTGTGGTGCAATTTCATCACGGAGCGTCCAAAACACACAGCTTTAAACAAATAAACACACAAGAACATGATCTCCCAGGTCAGTTAACTCTAAGCTATACCTCTCAATTAGAGCGGCTTCTCCATAGGGTTATTAATGATACCAATGAAAGCATTTATCTGAGGAGATTCTCCTTCCAAACTAAAGCTAGGAAGCTAGGAGGAGGGTCACCAAGAGAAGCCTGGCGGCTGAAGGAAGCCACTCAGATAAGATTCTGGAGGTAAACCAGTGGGAAGGTTGCCAGGTTTAGAATCCATCCTCCTTAGGACAATGAAAAATGAGAAAGAAGTAAGGGAAGTACGACTTTCTGATGATCGCTGATATTAATGAGTTGGGTTAAGAAAAGATAACAGCTTTTTGAAAAATGAGTCCGCATCTTGGACTAAAACAGTACTACACTCATTCATCATCGACTGTCTTAGAAATTATTGCCTCCCTTTGGGTCATTGTTTACAAATATGTTAACATTTCAAATGATGAAATACCTCTTTATTAAATGAAGTGATAGATACCAGCAGATCAACTATTTTGGTCCTTTTTTTCTAAATATAAAACAATCTGCTATTTCACCCGAATACAATTTTTGTTGCATCTTTATACCCAACTTTTCCAGACATTGTTCTGTTGCAGCCACCTATTTAAAATTTAAGGATTTTAGATAATAGACATAAAAACAGGACATAATTATGAGGTGAAATGTTGTGTCACTATGAGGAGTGGAGAAAATTTGTGCCCATCGCCCCAGAGAGCAAACATCTTGTAGAACCACCTTCAAAGCTGCAAAGTCTTGCAGCTTTTTTCACTTTTGAATAATGGATTAAACTGAGCTCCAAGAGATAAATAATCTTTGAAAATGTTACCATAACATAAAAAAAACTATAAACTTTTCCCTAGTTGTATCCCTGAGAATTTTATGCTCTCCTTTGACTCCATGTCTCAGTTTTATCCCTTATAAATATATATATATATATATATATACATATATATATATATATATATATATATATATATATATATATATATATATATATATATATATATATTTTTTGCAAAGATTTATTTTCACCTAAGTGGGCTCTGTAGAGCTCATTAACTGGGCAACTCCTAGCAATCAATTTAATTGTTTTAGAGAACAAAATGATAAAAACATATTATATTTCTGTGTTATCTATATATTTCCAAGCTATTTGTTCCAAAGAGTTTTAATCTGTTTTTTGAAATTTTAACACTTAAATGATTCTGATAATTCAATCCTTTTTTATTTTATTAATAAAGTGATGAAAACATATTAAAATAAAGCTTATATATTATGAAATAACTGTAATTAGTTGTAGTGGGGAAAAGTATTAAACTATTCCTCCTAGTTAAATGAACAGAGATCGATGGATTTCACTCAGTCGGCACATTTATTCATATCTTTGCAAAGAGAGAACAGTTCATCATACAGCCCTAATGGCACAGCATTCAGTCCTGTTCTGCAAGAGCAGCGTTCATTCCCCCCTACTTATAACAATGGAAAGTAGTCAGAGTCAAAAC
>NW_015150692.1:361676-363519 GCF_000732505.1 Cyprinodon variegatus
TTTGCTTTAATTTAAAAAACCAGCTTAATTTATGAGAAATGCCCACATAAAGATAGAGCGTGAATAAAACCTCTCTGACAAATTAAGTTGTTAAAGGATTTAAGAGCCACTCATCACAACTAGACTGAAAAAAAATTCATTAATAGATCTAAAGAAAAGACACATTTATCAGTATTTAAATGGATACAAAACCTTTTGAGTATTTTGGACTCAAATAAACCATATTGGCCCTGTTCAGGCATAATATTACTATTCAATCCATTCATACCCCACAATACAATTTTATCCTGAGTGATAGGACCTTAGATACCAACTTCAAGTGCAATAAAAAATAAAGCTACTTTCCAGGGTAGGTTGTTATATGAGCAATGGAGGTGTGCTAATACTTCTGTAGCATAACAGATGCATTATACCAAGTTCATGATGTTACTAAAGGATCATCAGGGCTGAGTTCATCAGCTGCATTTAAGGGGAGCGATCACAGCTGCAAACATGCAAGCTTAACCTTGCAGCTCAATAATCATATAAATAAAGGGCTGAATGAGAATAAAGAAAAGGGACTTCATAGACATTGCAACTCGTAGAACGTTGCCAAAAGATTTCACCAGCACCTTTATTGGTTCACACACACTGAGCTCAGTTAAAATGGCTGGACTCTCGAAAGCAGAGACAGTTTGTGCCTTGAGAATCCCACCAGATTTGACTGGATTCAAAGCATCAGTAGTTGTTTTACTCAGGTATGTTGTTTTTTGTTTATTTTTTTTTTTGATCAGAAAAACAAGAATTACAGTATGGGAAAAAAAACGCAAAAATATTTTTCACAGCCCTGATCCCTATTTATCTTTTTACTGCAGTCGGAGTATTTTGTACGATCCTTTTTACTTTCATCTGTTTTCAAAGGGGGAATCTATACAGTAACTGTGAGCTACAAGCCTGAACACAGGTGATAGAAAAACATGTGAAAATTATGATATATGCTCTTTAACTAGCTGAAGACTTTTGTTTTGCTTTGTTTGCCTAATTAAATATCTGCTAGTAATCATAATTGGTGGATCTTACTTTTAATCAGTGGGCTTCCACTAATGTAAAGCATAAGGGTAATTAATTCTATGCTAAAAACCTGATAGTTCCTGATATGTTTGAGAATAACATTTGTTGAGCTGTGTTGTAGCTTATTCGACATCAGCCCATTTATGAAGCTGTCATATTGGTGCAGCAGCATATTATAAATATCAGATATTCGTTCTGTTGTTTTGTTTATAGAGTAAATTGCCTCTTGTTCTGTTGTGGTGCTGCGTCCCAGCAGGCCAGCAGACAGACAGGCATGTCCTTGTTTTGGCTCAGCTGCACAGGATGGGCAGATCACAAAATATTTGAAGCTTAGACCAAGAAGTGTCTGTCTGCGTCTTTGTTCATGAGCTTGATCATTCAGAGCTGCAATGTGCTTCCTTCCTCTGTGTCGAACAGTATATTGATGCAAGTATGAGTCATGTTGCCATCAAAGGGAACATTGTAAATAGAAACAAGCTTTTTAATCTTTTGGGAGGGAATACAAAAATGGCACTCCTTGAATTCCCCTGATCAGTTCACAGTTTGTAGTACCAGTAAGTAGAACTTATTACCAAGTTTAACAATTATTTTTCAATTGATGACAGTACAGGCCAAAAGTTTGGACACATCTTTTCATTCAAAGAGTTTGCTTTATTTTCATGAATATAAAAATTGAAGATTCACACTGAAGGCATCAAAACTATGAATTAACACATAAGGAATTATATATGTATAATGGAATTATAACAAAAAAAATAATAATGTTTTCTCACCCCTCGTGGGGTGGTATGTG
>NW_015150692.1:364437-368844 GCF_000732505.1 Cyprinodon variegatus
GATAGATAGATAGATAGATAGATAGATAGATAGATAGATAGATAGATGATCCAACTAAATGCAAACCGGATTGAATAGCATGCCGTTGCAACATGCTGTGGTAGCCATGCTGGTTCAGTATGCCTTCAGTTTTGAATAAATTCCCAACAGTGTCACGAGCAGAGCACCCCCACACCATCACACCTCCTCCTCCATGCTTCACGGTGGGAATCATGTGGAGTCCATCCGTTCACCTTTTCTGCATACACAGACACAAGGGTTGGAACCAAAGATCTCAAATTTGGACTCATCAGACCAAAGGTCTAATGTCCATTCCTTGTGTCCTTTAGCCCAAGCAAGTCTCCTTTGCTTGGGCTAAAGCTGCTAGGAAACCACTGTCCTTAGCAGTGGTTTCCTAGCAGCTATTTTACCATGAAGAGAGAAAGAGAGAGAGATAATGGCATCTGCTCATAAATGTTAAGTGTCTTAGATGGACATAGTAAAAAGTATATAGAAAAGATATAAAAACATGTATGGAAAACCTGTTGATTTATTATTTATTTGTTTAGCGGAACATTTATTTTTGATTTTTGTTGAAAGTTTGTATATTATATTGTATAAAATAAATAGTCAATCACATGTAGTAAGCCTTATATGATTTGCAATTTTTTGAAACTGGAGATGAATAAATGATTGAATTTTTTCAATATATTTTTCTTTTCCATATTTAAACTTTCCTTTGGTTTGAATGAAAAGCATCTCATTGTTTAGTTAAAGTTTAAACTGTTTCAGGTGTCTATACTATTGATGTTTCTTTTTTATTACTATATTTTTTTTTCCATATTTATTTAAAAAAAAAAACAAATCAATGACATATCTCTTGGCTAAATCAATATTTAAAAAATGTAGGACTACATTAAATCTGATCACCCTTCATGCTGCAACCTTCATCTGATTTAATCTGATCCAAATTCAACTGTTAGTAACTGCGAAGTTGTACGAGGCAGTTCACAAAATGACACAAAGCTGAGCTGACCTCGAACAGGCCTGACAGGGTTCACAAAAACAGATCCCTCCAGGAAGAAAAGGGTCCAGCATGTAGCAAGACATCTGACATCAGTCAAATCTGCCATGAAGGCTTTCAGAATACAGATCAAAACAATGCGGCTGTAAATTGTGACTCTAGTCATGTTTTTTTTTACTTTTTTTTTTTTTTATAGAAGTTTCAAATGGTTTGACTTTTTTGAAAGTAACTTTGCAACTGAAATCTATATGTCAGACTGGTTTAATGTAAAACTAACCTTATATGCTAGGCTTTATGATGAAACTTACAAATGCCTTAAATATACTCAATGAACACAAGAAAATATTGTAAAAGGGTGTTGCAGACAGAAACTATGGAGATATAAATCAGAAAAAATGTTTCACAATGCAGTTTATCCTATTGTATATGTTTTAAAATCAGATGAACATGCACCTATCTTCTGTCCTTCCAAGGTTGTGGAGGAGCTATTCCCTAGCTTGGATGGATCCTCAGCCCATCCCAGGCAATCTAGGCACCCACAGGACAAAAAAACATTCATGCACTCACACAAAAAGGCTATTTATAGAGACCTTTTAATCTAAAAATAAATAATTTGGCCTGTAACACGCACACAATGGTAAGAAATATTGTCAATGTATGATGCATGTATGAGGAATATATACTTATTCCACTCAAAAACTTCTGGCTCAGACTCCTTCCTGTTGAAAATACTCCAGCCTAGGTACCAACAGCAATGCAAAGGCTTCAGAGAAGTGCACACACAGACCAAGGGACCCCGGTGACCTGCGTCCGAGCGAGGGGACACTATGATCAATTATTGTATTCATCACAAGGGATGTTTGGGCAGTTCTCTGTCTGGTTCCTCACCTAGGACCTGTCTGCCTTTGGTGGCCCTACGCGGTACAAAAAGCACCTGACAGCATTGCTTCTGGGGTCATTGGGACACAAACCCCTCTACCTAGATAAGGTGGCAGCCCAGGAAGGGCCTGGTTCTCAGAAGGTTGGAAAGAGAATTATACTCTAGCATGTTGAAGGTAAATGCTACAAAAAGAATCTCTAAACATCTTGATGTTTCTGTGACTTCAGCTACACACACTCAGAAGTTTAAGGTCTATGGGGCTGTGGCCAACCTCCATGGACATAGCTGCAGGAGAAACAGTGATGAAAAAATCAAAGAGACAGACAATGAAAATGCTAACTAAAGAGCCCATAAAAGCTTCTATAGAGGTAAAAGATACATTTCAAACTCAAGAATTTAGTTTGAGCCAAAGTGGACTTGGTGCAGTTAGACCAATGAGGACAACATTATTGGAAACAAAATATGAATTGGAGAAAATCCTATGGACAGATGAGACAAAAGCTAAACAGTTTGCCAAGGTGCATCAGCTATATATCTATAAACAGAAGCATATGAAGAACAATGTCCCTACAGTGAAACATGGTTTAGGTTGTGCTATGTTGCAGGGCTGCTTTTCTTCAATTTCTGCAGGTTACAATGAAATATCAAGACTGTCAAGTTAGAAATGTGCTGCCCAGTGTCTGAAAGTTTGGTCTCAGTTGCAGGTCAGGGGTCTTTTAACGGAATAATGACCCAAAACACAAAGCTAAAAATAGCCAAGAATGGCTTAAAGGAAACATTGGACTGTTATGAAGAGGCCATCTGAGGCTGTGTATGGAGCGTGACCTAAAGCCTATTGAGCATCTTTAGAAGGAGCTGAAACATGCTGAAATGGCATCCTTCAAACCTGAGCAGGTTGTTCATGAGGAGTTAGAACAGAATACCTCCTGAGAGGATCCGTAATCTCATTGACAGATACAGGATTTCTCCTGTAATTGTAACTCCCTATCTCATTAGGATGCAGTCAAATTGTGCAGAGAGTCTCGTAATTTAACTGATTCAGACCCTCATAAAAATAAACTAACAGGCAGTATTTTGATGAAACAAAATTACCTTATTTTGCAACAAAATCTGCTAATTATCCATACATCCAACCATTTTCCATCACGCTTATCCTTGCTAGGGTTGCGAGGGGTGCTGGTGTCTACCTCCATTTATCTACGGGGGAGAGGCGGGGTACACCCTGCACAGGTTACCAGTCCATCGCCAGGGCAACACAGAGACAAACAGAACAAACACCTGAGGAGAATTTAGAGAAGCCAATTAACCTAACAGGCATGTTTTTGGAATGTGGAAGGAAGCCGGAGTACCTGGAGAGAACCCACGCATGCTAGGGAGAACATGCAAACTCCATGGAGAAAGACCCTGGGCGGGGAATCGAACCCGGAACCTTCTAACTGCAAGGCAGCAGGGGTACCCACTGAATCACTGTGCAGCCCACCTGTTAATCATTATAGATCAAAACTAAATGAAAAGAGTTGTGCATGTCTTCCTTATTAAAGGTCAGAATCAGATTTGCGTTGACTTGTTTATTTTGTCTTAGTCTAACAAAGAACTGTAGTTTATTCTAAACAAGAAGAGCAGGCTCTTATTTGGGTAACCCTCTCTTTGTAAGCATGAGCAGTATTTTGCCAAGTTAAAAAAAAAATGCAAAGAGGAGAAGTGTCTCTGCTTCCATCTTCTACCACAGAGTCTCACTCTCATGCTCATCAGTCTCACTCTCAGTATTCTTGCAGCTAATCGCCTTCATTAATTCTAATTTCACTTCCCTTTTCTATACTACAAGAGTGATTTCTTCCCTTTTCCTCCTTAATCTGGTACTGAAGCTTAATTTATTCTGTTAATGGAGGAAAATGTGTGGAAATTATAAGCAAATGAGACAGCGAAGGTTCACTGTATAGATTGTAGCCTACAGTTTTAGAGTCTACTGAGCTTTTAATCAGCACTTATATTAAAGGCAGATAAAATGTTAAATTTTACATTTATGATGAATGGTGTGAATTCAGAAAACACAAATACCCAGAGGTGGCAAGTGACTAGTAACTTTACGAAAAAAAAAATTAAATTCCTTGCTTTTTACTTTTACCTAAGTAATATTATGAAATCATCTCTACAATTACTTGATTAAACTTTATTTTTACTCTTTTCCTAACAACTATAGCAGACCTGAATGATAGAAAATCCTTCATTATGGTGCATTATTACCTGTAGATACATACCGATACCATCTGTTTGAAATTGATGTGTTTGTATATATGAAGAACTGCATACTACTTGGATGTAAAATAATTGCCATCATGGCTTTGTCAAGCTGCTGCCTACCTTTGTGAAGCAGGAAAAAGACTAATACAAAGTGAATCCAGAAGAATGTTATACCTGGAATGGGTGACAATAGTTGAATAAACTGTTAGCTTTCAAAATGGTATTAGTTCCCTATTTGTCGCTACTCGCCGATACCGATACCACCATTTGAGTGCTGGATCCG
>NW_015150692.1:372892-374121 GCF_000732505.1 Cyprinodon variegatus
GGGGCCAGAACTTAATAAGGCGGGGCCACAACTTAATAAGGCGTGGCCACGAGATAGAATAGTTGTGGCCACGCCTTAAAATCTCCTTCCTTGTTAGGATACAAGCTAACGGAATTCTTCTGTTTATGATGGCTCCGCCCCTTCTGACATCACAGGCCTTCTAGAATGTCTGTGATATCATCAACAGAATCTTAGAAACTTCCATTTGTTGAGTCATTTGCTCATTTTCACAGGTTGTTGGACGGAATTAGACCTTTTTACAAAGCTGGTTACTAACAAGGGTGATTTTTACTGGAAAAACTATCTTTTTATTTCAAAATGGCAGGAAAAAGAGAGGCAAATATTGAAGATAGGTTGATGTTCACAGGAGAGAAGTTTGAAGTCAATTTTTTAAATGCTCTAAATAAAATGACCCAATATGAGAGGACGTGTCTAGCTTTAGACCACATGCTTGATGAACCAGAAAGTAGGATTTCTAAACTGCTAAAGGGACATGTTAACTTTAATATGAAAGACACCTTTATAGAGTTTTATCAGGAAAAAGATTCCTGTTACCAGACAGAAGAGTATCTAAGGGCTAACAACTCATCTGGTATAAACTTCTCTGAGTGGATACCAGAAGAAAACACTGGAAGTCAGCAAAAACATTCAAGGAAATCTTCTGACTTCAAAGAGTCTCTAAGGGCTAACAGCTCATCTGATAAAAACTTCTCTGAGCAGATATTCCCAGAAGAAAACACTGGAAGTCAGCAAAAACATTCAAGGACATCTTCTGACTTCAAAATTCAACAGGTTTTGCAAAAATCTAACCCGGAAATGACAGTAGATAAAAACAAAGACAAGCTCGCTACAGAATCAAAGGATACAACACCCAAGCGAGTGACCAGAGATCTTTCCACAGGTAAATGCCTTGAAAATTATGAAAAAGATGACAAATCTTACCAGAAAGAAAGTTTACCTATCACTGACAAGAAGAATATACGAAAAAAAGAAAAGTTTCGTTTTTTTGGAAATCTTGTTCGATGTAAATGTTCTGCAAATGATCCACCATCATCATCAGATGTGGAAGACGTCTCAGAAACTGAAAAAAAATCAACAAAAACTGTTTGTGACAAAGTGGGACTATTGAAAAATGGAAACCAGCTTGAACCTTATACGTTTGAAAACTCAAACCTCTATGTGAGGAACACCTGTGCATTTGATGCAGTTTGTCAGTGCTTATGCAGTGC
>NW_015150692.1:379586-382820 GCF_000732505.1 Cyprinodon variegatus
TCTAATTTTATGACCAGCACCTGTATATGAGAACTGCATACTACTTGGATGTAAAATAATTCCCATTATGGCTTTGTCAAGCTGCTGCCTACCTTTGTGAAGCAGGAAAAAGACTAATAGAAAGTGAATCCAGTATAACTTTTTATTGCCTATCTGGAATGTGTGCCAACAGTTGAATAAACACTTGGCTCTCAAAATGGTATCGGTGCCCTATTTGTGGGTACTTGCCAATACAGATACCACCATTTTAGTGCTGGATCAGGGCCCCACCCGATACTGGTATCGGTATTGGTGCAACACTAGTAAATACCCCTAAATACCCAACCTTAGTGACTTTCCTGACATCAAAAAGTGATCTAGACCTGAACTATTTAAAAAGACTCTCTGTAACATATTTTAGTATGACATAGGAATTTAAATCATTGCTATAAAGGTGGTTATAAATCATTAAGAAAAAGCTTTGTATAGTTGAAAAGCATGATCAACTTTTAGCCGCTAGGGGTGCTAGACCTGTAACTGTCAGGATAAGGACCCCTTAAAAGCAGCAGACTATAACCGAGTATTAGGGCCAGGCTAGGGTTTTTTTTGTATTTTTTTTATTTGGGGAATAAAGTCATAACATTATGAGAATAGAGTTGTAATATCACGAGAATAAAGTTGTAACATTGCAAGAATAAAGTTGTAATATTATGCTAATAAAGTCATAACATTACGAGAATAAAGTTGTCATACAATAACCCGTTTCAGAAAGAAGCTTAGAGCTCTGCCCAGCACCACCAGACAGCAACCTGAGTCCACTTTGACATACTGCCCAATTTTATTCTGGTGTGCTAAAAGATTTCCTTATTTGTCAATGTCACTCTCCGGGGGCGGCACTGCGTTAGAAGGAGGTGAGGCAATGCAACAAGACTTGGTGGAATATGTTTTATTGGTGCTGCCGTTCACCAATACACCGACACCCATTTTTCTCACTGCCAAGCACAGCAGCTTGCTTTAGCTTTTGGCCACTCCCACTCCACACCAGGTGAAGGGGTGACAAAACAACAATAAATTATTTACAAACCCAACACAAAATAAAGAGTACAAATAAATATTTACATGCATGCAACTTAGAAACAACTAATCCTAAAGTCAATCAAGAAANTACATAGGAGCTCTACAGGCAACAGGAACTTTGTTGTGTTTTTAAGACTCTTTTCAGAAAAGTAATTTTTCATTTTTGTTTTACAATGTAATAATGGATATCTTATAATTTGCTCTAAGATAAATTGCAATGATTGCACATAGATAAAATAAACCTTTAATCATATTTAATGCCATATTTAGTACGAATCAACTATTTTCCTACATATTGCTATAGCAAGTTTTATAGATAGGGTATATTATAAAAACAGTAGGGTCAAAAATCAGTTGCTGGTAGACAGAAGACAATTTGTTTTTTTTTTGTGTGTTTCTTAGTAATTATATTTTTGTGAAACATAATTGATTAATAAAATTGTAAGTCATACAAATACCATTTGTTGTTAATTTCCTAAGTAATCAATGAACTTTAGATGAGAAGATGAGAGATGGTGTTAAATACATATAATACTGGATGATATTTCTAATGAAGTTTTACCTAAAATCAAATAGCATTTGCAATCATTTTTAAAGGACATACTAGATACATACGGCTCTGAATCTCTAATAAATACACTTCTTGCTTCAGTTAACAATACTTTAAGTCGTTTGCACGACTGTTAGATAAATGGTAGTTTACTGCTTCTCTGTTGATATTACTATTTGATAAATATTAAAGTAAGGCTCAAATAAAAGTGAAAGTATTGGATAATAGGATAATAATGTGTCACTTAGGCAGTGCAACCTCATTATCCCGCAACCATGCATTAATAATTAATTGGCAAGAGACATTGTGGTTGTATAAGTGCATGGAAAAGGCATAACTCATGGCCAGTTGGTTCTAATGCACAAACTTAAGGCTTATGTGCATGTTGTCCAAAATGAACTCCTCTAAGCCTATTTTTGGATATATTTTTAAATAGTCCTACATGTGACTGGTAAAACTTCTGATTGTTCCGATTCCAAAGTTAATGCTCATAAATGAGCCTCATAATTAAAAAGGATAAACATCTCCGTTCCCGCCGATGTGTAAATGCCAAAAAAGGGTTTTCATACACTATTGGCAATATACATCAACAGGCCTGGGAAAACCTCCTCATAAAAGAACAAGGACTTTTTTTTAGCAATATTGGAAAAATATAAAGGCAGGGATATTCTTTCTACAGTTAAATTAAGGACAATTAACTTTTTTAGATCAGTTTTTGAGAGTATTTGTTTTAAGTTAATGTTTTGTTTTTTGAAACTTTAGTGGGGTTTTTTAATATATTGCTGTGATTATTATTATTATTCAATGTTTTTTTATTAATAGCTATGTTTAGTGATTTGTTCATGCGGTTTACACTTCAGGGCCTCCATAAAAAAGCTTTAAGGCATATTCTAATGCTCTCTGAAAGTTAGACATTGCCTCATATAGTTAAGATTTCTGAACAGATTGCACTACTAACAGGTAGAACTACATAAAACGTTCCTAGATAAATCAACAGTTTATGGGAAGTGAAATCAGTTATATATTTCTGCAGGAATTTCTGGAGAGCAAATTCACCAAATGCCTTTAAAATCCATCTGGGTCTTATTTTTGGTTATTCTGAGTTTTTCAGAAAAGTTGGCATAGTTGAAAGTGTTAGAACATCGTCTATTGGACTCCTCTGTGCAAAGAAGCTCATCTTCTCGCTCTGGAAAAAGACTTTAAAAGCCCTGCATCTCGGAGAGGACTCTGAATCAGTGGTGAACTGGGAGAGGTTGAAATAACATGGAGCCCACACAGTGAACAGTAATCCTGCTTCACTCAGGTATCACTGCTTAGAGGGGTTGGTTAGTGGGAGGGATAATATTGATTTAATAGTTATTCATTAAGTGATGTTTTTTTATTTAATCTGTTCATTTGTCTTATGTTTATTCCTGAAATGAGGAGAGTTGCTCTTTAATGACAAATTTTGTATTATTGTACTTTGGCCTTTCAATAAAAAACATTTTAAGACAGAAGAAAGTGTGAAAACAGGTAAAACAGGTAATTCTCAAACCTGATGCACTAGAAGCAGAACAGTCTCACTGAAAACATTCAGCTTCATGTTGTGCTTCTTTAAGAAAATCTAAGATTCATCCTCAATGATCCAA
>NW_015150692.1:383220-387683 GCF_000732505.1 Cyprinodon variegatus
ATGCCCAAAGCAATCAATTTTTATAGCCCCAATTACACTATCCTTTTGAAACCGTGCCAAAATTGGTCCGAGTACGGTAACCATGAAAAATGCTGAGTGTAAATGGCACGCACAACTGAACCGGATCGTGCCAGACTCAACCGAACCGTACTAAACTGGTTCTAGTTCAACAGTAGTTCAGTTGTGGCTCTGTTCTAAGATAACAAAGAGCACATGAGCAGACTGTATCTCCTATTTACAGTCAGCTTCCAGTAGATGGCGGTAGGTGGAGGGTCCTCAGCAGAATGATGGCTGGAAACTGAGTCCTCAGCAGATTGGTAGGTGGAGGCTGGCTCCTCAGCAGATTGATAAGTCGAGGCTGGTTTGCTAGTTTTGATAATATCTAATTATCCTTTTTTAAAGGTAAATACTCATTCCACTAGCAGATGATCTTGTTAGCTCATATTAGTATGGCAATATCTTCACAAATTGCATCAGTGAATTAAAAGCCTGGTTCACCAACAACTTCCTTCAATTAAACAGTAGTAAAACTGAGGTGCTCCTCATTGGCACCAAAGCAACTCTTTCCAAAACTGACAGTTTCCAAGTTACTATTGATAGCTCCTCCATCTCCCCATCCCCCCAAGTTAAGAGTCTGGGTGTCATCCTCGATAGCACACTATCTTTCCAATCCCATATAAATAACATTACCCGGTCTACCTATTTCCACTTAAGAAACATCAACCGCCTCTGTCCCACCCTTACCCCACACACTACTGCCATACTTGTGCACCTCCCGATTAGATTACTGCAACTACCTCCTCTTTGTACTTCCTCAGAAATCACTCCACAAACTACAACTGGTCCAGAACTCAGCTGCTCGCATCATAACAACAACTCCCTCTATCGAACGGTCCTCCGACAGCTCCACTGGCTCCCCGTACAATCCGCATTCACTATAAAATTATCATGGTGACATTCAAAGCACTTCACCACCTTGCCCCCCTCCCATATCTGTCAGGCCTCCTGCATGTTCCCACCCCCTCCCATGCCCTTAGATCCTCATCTGCTTTACACCTGCCTGTCCCTTCCGCCCGTCTCACCACCATGGGGAGCAGAGCATTCAGCCGCTCTGTCTCCCGCATCTGGAACTCTCTACCACCCCAACATAGAAACACGGACTCAATTCTCCATTTTAAAATCCAACTCAAAACCCATATGTTTAAGATTGCGTATTCTCTTTAAATATCAATTTCATTGTCACAGCCTCTGTATTTTTTTAATGTTTTTATTTTGTTTCTGACACTGTTTTATACTTTGACACCTTGAGTGTCCAGAAAGGTGCCTTTTTAAATAAAATGTATTGTTATTTTTATTAGTAGCAAATGCATTCATATAAGAAATCTTTACTCATTTTATACCAGTTTTTGCAATTGTCAGACAGGTTGCTTTGATTTTTTTTATTCTTTAATTTATTTAGTTTGGTTCTGCATTACTGATAATTAGGTCTATGTGTGGCTAATAAAACTGACTTTTTTTTGTGGAGAGGGGACTTAGTGTAGGTTCCCATGGCAATGTGCTAAACCATATATATACTGAAGTCTTTTGGCTCTTCTATTTGCAATGCCAATGTGCTAATGAGCCAGACAGAATATTTTGGGGATTTGTGATTTGCCTTCGACATTGTGCAATATGGTGGATCATAAACTTAAAAGTGGTTCACTGTGCTCCCTGTTGCACAACATAATTACGAAAGAATGTGAAATTTGTCTGCTTGACTCTTTCTGCATTGTACGCTTAATTGCTGTTCACTAGTGAGAGTCAACAAGGCATACATTTAAGTTTGAATCCAGAATACTGTCATGTTTTAGGTCTACTTATTTCTTTTTTTTTTATGTAGTCGGTGCAAATTTTCCATATTTCCCTATATGAAAATATATATTCCAAGTTTTCATGTACTATTAGTCTATATAAAGGTGCGGTTATAGGTGTGTATTCATTCTTGAGCGGATTGACTAATGAAAGGGACAGGCCTTGACTGGAATAGTTAAACAAGTGGGTGTGTCCATGCAGGATGGTAAACTTTGTCCAAACCTGTTCACATTGTCTGCTTCTTCAAGCTTACATACCTCCAGACAGGATACTGCAGCGTTCTCAGTGTTTTTCTTTACAAAAACTTGTTTCTATCTATATTGGAAAATAACTTTTAAAATGGCAGAAAAGACTGTGAGTGTTTACATGGCCAGTGTGAGCGGTTCCCTGGAGGTACAGTATGACTTTATTTCCTCTTGTATTTTGCAGCTACATGCAGAAAATACAGCGAAGCAAAGCATTTTGGTCAATGTATTTTGTAAGTGTGGACCGGGGCCGGAGAGTCAGACGTATTTCTGGAAAAAATGATCACGTTGATTAATAAAAAACGTTTTTCTTGCAGATGAAGAAAAGTCAAGACAGAATATTTTCTGTTCTCTCTTCAAAGAAGATCCCCTTCAAAGCTGTGGATATTACCCAAGACTCTGAATACAAAGATTTAATGAGGAAGATCGCTGGCAATCCTACAGCACTTCCCCCACAAATATGCAATGGAGATCAATACTGTGGAGTAAGTTAAATTCCTCTTGAAACAGTGATACGAATGAGAAAAAAATTAGATTCAACTCCTAGGATTAATAAACAGCTATATTTAACATGAAGAGTTTATTACACATGCTCTTACCTAAGTCCGCCTTGCAGTAGAGTAGGGCGATGACACATTGATTAAATAAATATGCATTATACAAACCACATTTTTGTGGATCCACAGACACTGCTGAAATTCTTAGCAATAATCTCCAAAAAAGAAAACATTCCCTTTTTATTTTAAAGATCTACAATTCTGTTTGCCATATTTTTTTTTACCCCTCCCTTGTTCAACACACCTACATCAAATATGTGAATTATTGCCTGTAGAATGTAAGCTAGTTCTTAAGACTCCTCCTAATGCCCCTAATGTACATAAGACATATATAACTTGTGGGAAAAAGGCCAATGAGGTGTTTTAGAACCCTGATATTCTAGCCCTGACTGCTAACTGTTGTTTTCCTACTTGCAACTAAACTTATTAACAACTAGTCCCAAGTATTTAGCTCCATCCACTTCATATAAATTTACATTTCAGTAGCAAGATGATTCCATCTACCCTGTTTTATTAAGGGGATTTTTGGATTTTGGATTTTATGATTATGATCAATGTTAGTCTTATCAGACTTGTTTTTTTTTTAAATATTTAAGAAAACTCCAAGAAAGGGCAGGCAATCTGATGTTTTAATAAGTTTAATAAACAACAAAAAAGTCCAGAGAAAAACAAAATCAACAGAAGTCATGAATAGTGCTTACTTCAATAACATGCCCTTGGTGGGCTTCTCCTTCGGTCGCCCGCATTACCACAGTGCAGTTTGTGAAAACATGATTGTTAAAGATTGTACTGTAGCACTTGTGCATGACTTATAGACCTATACACAGTCAAAGTAGTGTCAGTAATAGGAAAAATTGAAAATGCATTAATGAACTAAATCTAAGAGAGAATTGATAACAGAATGTGAAGCATGTAGGACTAATTGAAAATGTACAACTAACATACAGAGCATACATAGATAAGGAGGAAGCTAAAAAAAAAACGACTGAGCTCTGTTAGAATTGTTTCCGAGTTGCAAAACACAGAAACAGGTTTGACAAGGCAAACAGAAAAGACATCCAACCCGAACGGGCAACAAAAATAAAACAGGACCTCCCAGTCAGAACAGATCTCAACTAATATGTGTAAACTCGAATGTGCAAAACCTATTTAGTTATTTGTTTGTTTATTTATTATCAATCAAAATAGGTAGATAAGACTCTTCAGCAGTTCAAACTCCTGGGGCTTCAATTTTTTTTTTTTTTACCACACTATCATAAGGCTCAAACCCAATTGTTTTAATATCATGTTGGGGGACTGTTGGCCTAGTAGGTTAGAGCAATTGAAAGGTTCCAAGGTTGAGAAGGTTGCAAGTACCCGGTTCGATCCACACAGCCTCCAGTCTGTGTTCCTGAGCAAGATCCTTAACCCCACACTGCTTCCTGAGCGCCCACAATGGGAGCCCACTGTTCCCCAAAGGGAAAGGTTAAATGCAGAGAGTGAATTTCTAAAATGTAAGATCAATAAAGTTAAATTTTTTTTTATGCTAACCACACTTTTTCCCTGTTTTTCAGGACTTTGCTGCATTCGAGAACGCAGTTGAGTTGAATCAACTTGAGCAGTTCCTCAAGCTTTAAAAGAAATACCAAGGAGCAATGTGGGAAATCTGGAAATACCATTGTTGAGCTAATTGCACAGTTATAAAGGAATATAATGTTGATTGCATATGTGCTTGTGATGTGTTATTAATATTACTTAAATACTACCAAGAAATGTTTCCGTCAAATGTGAGGAATAAGTGGGTTTTTTTGGTGTAACAGTACATTTTTAA